>NC_143037.1:9615000-9635000 GCF_057628025.1 Oncorhynchus mykiss | reverse complement strand
GTCTAATGGAGAACATTAAACAGTACTGGTCTAATGGAAAGTACCAAACAGTACTGGTCTAATGGAAAGTACCAAACAGTACTGGTCTAATGGAAAGTACCAAACAGTACTGGTCTAATGGAAAGTACCAAACAGTACTGGTCTAATGGAAAGTACCAAACAGTACTGGTCTAATGGAAAGTACCAAACAGTACTGGTCTAATGGAGAGTACTAAACAGTACTGGTCTAATGGAGAGCATTAAACAGTACTGGTATAATGGAGAGTACCAAACATTACTGGTCTAATGGAGAGCATTAAACAGTACTGGTCTAATGGAAAGTACCAAACAGTACTGGTCTAATGGAAAGTACCAAACAGTACTGGTCTAATGGAAAGTACCAAACAGTACTGGTCTAATGGAAAGTACCAAACAGTACTGGTCTAATGGAAAGTACCAAACAGTACTGGTCTAATGGAAAGTACCAAACAGTACTGGTCTAATGGAGAGTACTAAACAGTACTGGTCTAATGGAGAGTACTAAACAGTACTGGTCTAATGGAGAGCATTAAACAGTACTGGTATAATGGAGAGTACCAAACATTACTGGTCTAATGGAGAGCATTAAACAGTACTGGTCTAATGGAGAGCATTAAACAGTACTGGTCTAATGGAGAGCATTAAACAGCACTGGTCTAATGGAGAGCATTAAACAGTACTGGTCTAATGGTAAGTACCAAACAGTACTGGTCTAATGGAGAACATTAAACAGTACTGGTCTAATGGAGAGCATTAAACAGTACTGGTCTAATGGAGAGCATTAAACAGTACTGGTCTAATGGAGAGCATTAAACAGCACTGGTCTAATGGAAACTACCAAACAGTACTGGTCTAATGGAAAGTACCAAACAGTACTGGTCTAATGGAAAGTACTAAACAGTACTGGTCTAATGGAAAGTACCAAACAGTACTGGTCTAATGGAGAGCATTAAACAGCACTGGTCTAATGGAGAGCATTAAACAGTACTGGTCTAATGGTAAGTACCAAACAGTACTGGTCTAATGGAGAACATTAAACAGTACTGGTCTAATGGAGAGCATTAAACAGTACTGGTCTAATGGAGAACATTAAACAGTACTGGTCTAATGGAGAACATTAAACAGTACTGGTCTAATGGAGAGCATTAAACAGTACTGGTCTAATGGAGAGCATTAAACAGCACTGGTCTAATGGTAAGTACCAAACAGTACTGGTCTAATGGAGAACATTAAACAGTACTGGTCTAATGGAAAGTACCAAAAAGTACTGGTCTAATGGAAAGTACCAAAAAGTACTTGTCTAATGGAAAGTACAAAACAGTACTGGTCTAATGGAAAGTACCAAACAGTACTGGTCTAATGGAGAGCATTAAACAGTACTGGTCTAATGGAAAGTACCAAACAGTACTGGTCTAATGGAGAGCATTAAACAGTACTGGTCTAATGGAGAGCATTAAACAGTACTGGTCTAATGGAAAGTACCAAAAAGTACTGGTCTAATGGAAAGTACCAAAAAGTACTTGTCTAATGGAAAGTACAAAACAGTACTGGTCTAATGGAAAGTACCAAACAGTACTGGTCTAATGGAAAGTACCAAACACTACTGGTCTAATGGAAAGTACCAAACAGTACTGGTCTAATGGAGAGTACTAACGAATGTTCCACTTGAAACTGGAGGGAAGAACAGAACAAGTGAGGAATGAGAAAGACGGATAGAATGACAGGAATGTGGAGATACCCTCCTTTCATCAGCGTCCCTCGTTCAGCCTGGTTAGCCGCTGGTGCGCTTAGGGATATTAGAGAGGGAAATTAGACCTATAAATTAGTACCGTACAGCCTACACACACTCACACACACACACACACATATACATATATATTCACACTCCTGGGCCAGACTACACTCAATCATATGACCCAATGAAGAGATGAGTCTTCAGTAAAGACTTAAAGGTTGAGACAGAGTCTGTGTCTCTCACATGGGTAGGCAGACCATTCCATAAAAATGGAGCTCTATAGGAGAAAGCCCTGCCTCCAGCTGTTTGCTTAGAAATTCTACGGACAATTAGGAGGCCTGCGTCTTGTGACTGTAGCGTACGTGTAGGTATGTACGGCAGGACCAAATCGGAAAGATAGGTAGGAGCAAGGCCATGTAATGCTTTGTAGTTTAGCAGTAAAACCTTGAAATCAGCCCTTGCCTTAACAGGAAGCCAGTGTATGGAGGCTAGCACTGGAGTAATATGATCAAACTGTTTGGTTCTAGTCAGGATTCTAGCAGCCGTATTTAGCACTAACTGAAGTGTATTTAGTGCTTTATCCGGGTAGCCTGAAAGTAGAGCATTGCAGTAATCTAACCTAGAAGTAACAAAAGCATGGATTATTAAAATCTGCATCATTTTTGGACAGAAAGTTTCAGATTTTTGCAATGTTGCGTAGATGGAAAAAGCTGTCCTTGAAACAGTCTTGATATGTTCGTCAAAAGAGAGATCAGGGTCCAGAGTAACGCCGAGGTCCTTCACAGTTTTATTTGAGACGACTGTACAACCATCAAGATGAATTGTCAGATTCAACAGAAGATATCTTTGTTTATTGGGACCTAGAACAAGCATCTCTGTTTTGTCCGAGTTTAAAAGTAGAAAGTTTGCAGCCATCCACTTCCTTATGTCTGAAACACAGGCTTCTAGCGAGGGCAATTTTGGGGCTTCAACATGTTTCATTGAAATGTACAGCTGTGTGTCATCCGCATAGCAGTGAAAGTTAACATTATGTTTTCGAATGACATCCCCAAGAGGTAAAATATATATTGAAAACAATAGTGATCCTAAAACGGAACCTAGAGGAACACCGACATGTACAGTTGATTTGTCAGAGGACAAACTATTCACAGAGAAAAACTGATATCTTTCCGACAGATAATATCTAAACCAGGCCAGAACTTGTCCGTATAGACAAAGTTGGCTTTCCAATATCTCCAAAAGAATGTGGTGATCGATGGTATCAAAAGCAGCACTAAGGTCTAGGAGCACGAGGAGAGATGCAGAGCCTCGGTCTGATGCCATTAAAAGGTAATTTACCACCTTCACAAGTGCAGTCTCAGTGCTATGATGGGGTCTAAAACCAGACTGAAGCATTTCGTATACATTGCTTGTCTTCAGGAAGGCAGTGAGTTGCCGCGCAACAGCTTTTTTTTTGAGAGAGGAATGGAAGATTCGATATTGACCAATAGTTTTAAAAATATTTTCTGGGTCAAGGTTTGGCTTTTTCAAAAGAGGCTTTATTCCTGCCACTTTTAATGAGTTTGGTACACATCCTGTGGATAGAGAGCTGTTTATTATGTTCAACATAGGAGGGCCAAGCACAGGAAGCAGCTCTTTCAGTAGTTCAGTTGGAATAGAGTCCAGTATGCAGCTTGAAGGTTTAGAGGCCATGATTATTTTCATCATTGTGACAGGAGATATAGTATTAAAACACTTGAGTGTCTCTCTTGATCCTAGGTCCTGGCAGAGTTGTGCAGACTCAGGACAACTGAGCTTTGAAGGAATATGCAGATTTAAAGAGGAGTCCGTAATTTGCTTTCTAATGATCATGATCTTTTCCTCAAAGAAGTTCATGAATTTATTACTGCTGAAGTGAAAGCCATCCTCACTTGGGGAATGCTGCTTTTTAGTTAGCTTTGCGACTGTATCAAAAATACATTTAGGATTGTTCTTATTTTCCTCAATTAAGTTGGAAAATGATCGGGCAGCAGTGAGGGCTCTTCGATACTGCACGGTCTTTCCAAGCTAGTCGGAAGACTTCCAGTTTGGTGTGGCGCCATTTCCGTTCCAATTTTCTGGAAGCTTGCTTCAGAGCTCGGGTATTTTCTGTATACCAGGGAGCTAGTTTCTTATGACAAATGTTTTTAGTTTTTAGGGGTGCAACTGCATCTAGGGTATTGTGCAAGCTTAAATTGACTTCCTCAGTTAGGTGGTTAACTGATTGTTGTCCTCTGATGTCCTTGGGTAGGCAGAGGGAGTCTGGAAGGGCATCAAGGAATCTTAGTGTTGTCTGTGAATTTATAGCACACATTTTGATGCTCCTCGGTTGGGTCTGAGCAGATTATTTGTTGCAATTGCAAACTTAATAAAATGGTGGTCCGATAGTCCAGGATTATGAGGAAAACATTAAGATCCACAACATTTATTCCATGGGACAAAACTAGGTCCAGCGTATGACTGTGACAGTGAGTAGGTCCATAGACATGTTGGACAAAACCCACAGAGTCGATGATGGCTCCGAAAGCCTTTTGGAGTGGGTCTGTGGACGTTTCCATGTGAATATTAAAGTCACCAGAAACTACAAGCTTATCTGCTATGACTTCAAGGCGACTGGAATTCAGGGAACTCAATGAGGAACGCTGTATATGGCCTAGGAGGCCTGTAAACAGTAGCTATAAAAAGTGATTGAGTAGGCTGCATAGATTTCATGACTAGAAGCTCAAAAGACGAAAACAGATTTTTTTTATTTGTCAATTGAAATTTGCTATCGTAAATGTTAGCAACACCTCTGCCTTTGCGGGATGCACGGGGGTTATGGTCGCTAATGTAACCAGGAGGTGAGGCCTCATTTAATGTGTATATATATATATATATATATATATACACACACACACACAAACACACGCATATCCCACAGGGTCAGTTCTTTGCTATTCATAATCACACAACTATAGAACAACTGCAGACTGAAACAATGGGAGGTTGAATCTTTCCATCGTATTTTCTCATGACACCCTTTGCTGCCCTCTCTCAACCTCTCTGTCTCTTTCATAATGCACTTATTGACCATCATGTTCAGATGAGAGAAACAGGGAGGGAGGGAGGGAGGGATGGAGGGAGGGAGGCAGGGAGTAAAGAGGTAAGGAAATAAGGAAGTAAGGGGCTTTATTGGCATGGGAAACATATGTTAACATTGCCAAAGCAAGTGAAATAGATAACAAACAAACGTGAAATAAACAAATAAAAATGATTAGTAAACACTACTCACAGAAGTTCCAAAAGAATAAGGACATTTCAAATGCCATATTATGTCTATATACAGTGTTGTAACAATGTGCAAATAGTTGAAGTACTATAGGGAAAATAAATAAACATTATTATGGGTTGTATTTACAATGCTGTTTGTTCTTCACTAGTTGCCCTTTTTTTCTCTCTCTCTCTCTCTCTCTCTCTCTCTCTCTCTCTCTCTCTCTCTCTCTCTCTCTCTTCATCAGTATATTGGGCATGCATCTGTTTGGCTGTAAGTTTGGATCAGAGAGAGATGGAGACACTCTACCAGATAGGAAGAACTTTGACACTCTGCTCTGGGCCATCGTCACCGTGTTTCAGGTAAGATCTGTCTACCTCCCTCTCTCTCTCTCCTTCCCTCTCTCCCTCCCTTCCCTCTCTCTCTCCCTCGCTCCTTCCATCTCTCCCGCTTTCACTACAAAATCAAAGTCTGCCAGACATTTCCAAATCTCAAACTTGGCCAACTACCAAAATTAGTTCATTTGCCAAGCCATCTGTTTTATAGGTCCAACTACACACCAACTGCATGTGAACAATAAACAGCTGCTCTCTATTTGCACTATTCCTCTTAAATCCCTCCCTCCATCCCATACCTCCCTTCCTTCCTTCCTTCTTCACTCCATCTGTCCCTCCCTACCTCCCTCCCTCCATCCCATACCTCCCTTCCTTCCTTCCTTCCTTCCTTCTTCACTCCATCTGTCCCTCCCTACCTCCCTCCCTCCATCCCATACCTCCCTTCCTTCCTTCCTTCCTTCCTTCTTCACTCCATCTGTCCCTCCCTACCTCCCTACCTCCATCCCATACCTCCCTTCCTTCCTTCCTTCCTTCCTTCTTCACTCCATCTGTCCCTCCCTACCTCCCTCCCTCCATCCCATACCTCCCTTCCTTCCTTCCTTCCTTCCTTCTTCACTCCATCTGTCCCTCCCTACCTCCCTACCTCCATCCCATACCTCCCTTCCTTCCTTCCTTCCTTCCTTCCTTCTTCACTCCATCTGTCCCTCCCTACCTCCCTACCTCCATCCCATACCTCCCTTCCTTCCTTCCTTCCTTCTTCACTCCATCTGTCCCTCCCTACCTCCCTACCTCCATCCCATACCTCCCTTCCTTCCTTCCTTCCTTCCTTCTTCACTCCATCTGTCCCTCCCTACCTCCCTACCTCCATCCCATACCTCCCTTCCTTCCTTCCTTCCTTCTTCACTCCATCTGTCCCTCCCTACCTCCCTACCTCCATCCCATACCTTCCTTCCTTCCTTCCTTCCTTCTTCACTCCATCTGTCCCTCCCTACCTCCCTCCCTCCATCCCATACCTCCCTTCCTTCCTTCCTTCCTTCCTTCTTCACTCCATCTGTCCCTCCCTACCTCCCTACCTCCATCCCATACCTCCCTTCCTTCCTTCCTTCCTTCCTTCCTTCTTCACTCCATCTGTCCCTCCCTACCTCCCTACCTCCATCCCATACCTCCCTTCCTTCCTTCCTTCCTTCTTCACTCCATCTGTCCCTCCCTACCTCCCTACCTCCATCCCATACCTCCCTTCCTTCCTTCCTTCCTTCTTCACTCCATCTGTCCCTCCCTCCCTCCCTCCCTCCATCCCATACCTCCCTTCCTTCCTTCCTTCCTTCTTCACTCCCTCCCTCCCTCCCTCCCTCCCTCCCTCCCTCCCTCCCTCCCTCCCTCCCTCCCTCCCTCCCTCCCTCCCTCCCTCCCTCCCTCCCTCCATCCCATACCTCCCTTCCTTCCTTCCTTCCTTCCTTCCTTCCTTCCTTCCTTCCTTCCTTCCTTCCTTCCTTCCTTCCTTCCTTCCTTCTTCACTCCCTCCCTCCCTCCCTCCCTCCCTCCCTCCCTCCCTCCCTCCCTCCCTCCCTCCCTCCCTCCCTCCCTCCCTCCCTCCCTCCCTCCCTCCCTCCCTCCCTCCATCCCATACCTCCCTTCCTTCCTTCCTTCCTTCTTCACTCCACCTGTCCCTCCCTACCTCCCTACCTCCATCCCATACTTCCCTTCCTTCCTTCCTTCCTTCCTTCCTTTTTCCTCCTTCCATCCCTCCCTCGCTCTCTCTCTTTCTTTCTCTCTCCTCCCTCCCTCTCTCCAGATCCTAACTCAGGAGGACTGGAACAAGGTTCTCTATAATGGTATGGCCTCCACCACTCCTGTGGCCGCTCTCTACTTCATCGCCCTCATGACCTTTGGGAACTACGTCCTCTTCAACCTTCTGGTGGCCATTTTGGTCGAGGGCTTCCAGACTGAGGTGAACTAAGTAAACCAAATACCACACACAGGCACATAACGAGATGGGAACTAACACCTGGGCTGAGGGCTTGGACATTACATCTTCTATTCATCCACCTTGACTCTCACCTCTAAATCTGTTCATCTCTAATTGTGTCACCTATTATTACTCTTCCTCATCTTCTCTCCTCCTCCTCCTCCTCCTCTTTCTGACACGTGCTCTTCATCAGTCTTTACCCTCTCTCCATCCCTCTCTCTTTTCCCAAATGAAAGGTTGTCATATTTAATGATTTTCCTTACGGTGATGTCATCCGTCATCAGGAAAAGATGCTTCCATCACAATGACATTCTTCTGCTCTCTCATCCTCCTTTTTACATTCTTCCTTTTTGTTATCCCTCCCTCCCTTCTGCTCTTCGCCCATAAAACAGAAGACAAATCTCTCGCTCTCTGCATAGCCGCGATTCTTCTCTGACAGAGAGAGCGAGAGAGGTTTAGTGAGGGAGGGAAAGAGAGGGAAACAGGCTGACAGAGAGAGAGAGACAGAGCAATGGAGAAACACAAAGAGATAGATAAGGAGACAGAGGAGGGATGAATGGGAGATGAGAGATGAATGTATGTCTTTGTTGACAGTCAGATAGCATAGTTCTCATCCTTACTGTAAGAGTGTGGCGTTTCAGCGCAGCTAGACATAGACTGTAATGGTTGTCTCGGAGGACAAAGTCGAAAAATGACATCTCTTGTTTGGCTTCTGCTTGGTTTTAATTGAACATTCCAATTGAACATTCCATCTCTTGCTCGTTCATCTGTCTCTATCCCTCTCTCGTTCTGTCTGTCTCTCTCTTTCTCTCTCTCTGACTTGTGATAGCACCTGTGCTTTGATCTCTTGTGGTCTTAGTTAGAACAGCTGAGAGAAGAGGAGAAGGGAGGAAAAAAGTATAGACAGGATAGAGGAGCAGACATACTCATATTTAAAAGACGGATTGATTGGTCTGCTTTCTAGCTATTAGTTGTTACAACAGTCTGCTTTCTAGGTCAGTTATCTGGATGACATGGTGTTCAGAATAACACAGTCATGTCCAACATCTCCTTTATGAGCCCTCAATACCACCTGGCATCATTCAGGTCAGTTAGGAATGAATCGGGTATTATTTATAGCCAGAGAGAAGTGACTGTGGCTATGGAATAAACACAGCTCTTAGCTGAACCATTTATGGACGACACATGGCAGCTGTAAAAGTTACCATTACTTTTTATGTTACGTCTGTAGCAAGTCTTGTTTTTAAGTACCCTTGTAGCGACTGAACCTTTCAAGTATATTGAACAGTAAACTCCAGCACACCGAACATACTGTACCTCTCTGGTCAGACTGAATGGAATGGATTCATCTTAACCCACCAGACCAGCTGTCATAGATAGTCCTCACCTGGCAGACATAGAGAGAGAGACATACAGACAGAAACAGAGAGGGAGGGACTGGAGGGAGGGGAAGGGAGAGAGCGAGACAAGGACTAGAGAGAGAGAGACATACAGACAGAGACAGAGAGGGAGGGACTGGAGAGAGGGGGAGGGAGAGAGCAAGACAAGGACTAGAGAGAGAGAGACATACAGACAGAGACAGAGAGGGAGGGACTGGAGAGAGGGGGAGGGAGAGAGCAAGACAAGGACTAGAGAGAGAGAGAAAGCAAAAGAGAGAGAGAGGCCATGAGCAGATGAGCTCTCACATTTTTCAGGATGTTTTTACATGAAGGTAGGTTTAGAGTTAGATGAACTTTTTGGATTTTTCGGCTCCAAACCTATAACCTGTTTTTGGACAAAATTACCTGGAAGGATTCCTACTACCAAAGATTCTTATTTCCAAGCACAAAATAATTGTCCACCTCAACAACAGCCCCGCAACCAGATCCGGAGAGCTGGAGGTGGAGAGAGACGTATCTGCACTCTGGACTGTGGTGAGAGAACATCAACAGGAGAGAGAGCAGGAGATGAACAGAGCACTAGAGGAGAGGATCATACTGCTGGAGGAGATGGAGAGTGGGATGGCGTGGGACAGAAAACCACCCATTAGATAGCTGGTCACCCCCGCAGAGGAGTCAGCAGAACAGCCCACCCCAGACCCTGACCATAGCCTCGACATCACACCAGGACATACAAATGAAAAACCCCAAGCCCAGGAGATCCCACTGCCTCTGACCCCCCGGACCTACACATAGAGGACCCACGCCGAGAGGACCTACACATAGAGGAACCACGCCGAGAGGACCTACACATAGAGGACCCACGCCGAGAGGACCTACACATAGAGGACCCACGCCGAGAGGACCTACACATAGATGACCCACGCCGAGAGGACCGACACAAAGAGGACCCACGCCGAGAGGACCTACACATAGAGGACCCACGCCGAGAGGACCTACACATAGAGGACCCACGCCGAGAGGACCTACACATAGAGGACCCACGCCGAGAGGACCTACACATAGAGGACCCACGGCGAGAGGACCTACACATAGATGACCCACGCCGAGAGGACCGACACAAAGAGGACCCACGCCGAGAGGACCTACACATAGAGGACCCACGCCGAGAGGACCTACACATAGAGGACCCACGCCGAGAGGACCTACACATAGAGGACTCATGCCGAGAGGACCCACACCCCATTTAGGCACCATGAGATCAGACCTATGCCCCTCCTGCCCACCCCATGCCCCCTCACTCCCGCAAAGAGGTCCTCAACATGAAAGTCACACATGCGCCCAGGCCATGAGCAGACAAACAGGCCCAACCACCCCTCTTACACTAGCCCAAGCCAATGGTATGTACCAGATGCTCAGCAGGCTCTGCTCACACTTACTGGCCTAAGGCCAAACCATACGACTAACAATACTGGTCACTTTATGTAACACTAAGCCTTCACTATCTCATCTTGAAATATCCAAGGCCTGAGGTCATCTGCCTTTGGCCTAAACAGCAGGAACTTGGACTTCATCAAAGAAATCGGAAATACAGACATTGTCATCCTACAAGAAACATGGTATAGAGGAGATGGACGCACTGGTTTCTCTCTAGGTTACAGAGAGCTGGTAGTCCCTTCCACCAAACAACCAGGTGGAAAAACAGGAAAGGGAATCAGGGGTATGCTAATTTGGTATAGATCAGACCTACAGTTGAAGTCGGAAGTTTACATAAACTTAGGTCAGTCAATAAAACTAGTTTTTCAACCAATCCACACATTTCTTGTTAACAAACTATCTTTTTGGCAAGTCGGTTAGGACATCTACTTTGTGCATGACACAAGTAATTTTTCCAACAATTGTTTACAGACAGATTATTTCACTTATAATTCACTGTATCACAATTCCAGTTGGTCAGAAGTTTATATACACTAGGTTGACTGTACCTGAGTTTGGAAAATTCCAGAAAATGAAGTCATGGCTTTAGAAGCTTCTGATAGGGTAATTGACATCATTTGAGTCAATTGGAGGCGTACCTATGTATTTATTTCAAGACCTACCTTCAAACACAGTGCCTCTTTGCTTGACATCATGGGAAAATCAAAAGAAATCAGCCAAGACCTCAGAAAAAAATGTCTGGTTCAACCTTGGGAGCAATTTCCAAACTCCAGAAGGCACCACGTTCATCTGTACAAACAACAGTATGCAAGTATAAACACCATGGCACCACACAGCCGCCATACTGCTCAGGAAGGAGATGCGTTCTGTTACTTGGAGATGAACGTACTTGTGACCTTGTGATGATACTGGAGGAAACCGGAACAAAAGTATTTATATCCACAGTAAAACAAGTCCTATATCGACATAACCTGAAAGGCCACTAGGCAAGGAAGAAGCCACTGCTCCAAAACCACCATAAAAAAGCTAGACTACGGTTTGCAACTAACTGCACATGGGCACAAAGATCGTACTTTTTGGAAAAATGTCCTCTGGTCATAATGACCATCAATATGTTTTGAGAAAAAAGGGGGAGGCTTGCAATCCGAGCAACACCATCCCAACCGTGAAGCACGGGGGTGGCAGCATCATGTTGTGGGGGTGCTTTGCTGCAGGAGGGACTGGTGCACTTCACAAAATAGATGGCTTCATGAGGATGGAAAATTATGTGGATATATTGAAGCAACATCTCAAGACATCAATCATGACGTTAAAGCTTGGTCGGTCGGCAATGGGTCTTCCAAATGGACAATGACTTACAAAGTTGTGGCAAAATGGCTTAACTACACAAAGTCAAGTTTTGGCAGTGGCCATCACAAAGCCCTGACCTCAATCCTATAGAAAATATGTGTGCAGAACTGAAAAGGTGTGAGCAAGTAGGCCTACAATCCTGACTCAGTTACACGTGCTCTGTCAGGAAGAATGGGCCAAAATTCACCCAACTTATTGTGGGGAGCTTGTGGAAGGCTACCCGAAATGTTTGACCCAAGTTAAACAATTTAAAGGCAATGCTATCAAAAACTAATTGAGTGTATGTAAACTTCTGACCCACTGGGAATATGATGAATGAAAAAAAAGCTGAAATAAATCGTTCTCTCTGACATTTCACATTATTAAATAAAGTGGTGATCCTAACTGACCTAAGACAGGGATTTTTTACTAGGATTAAATGTCAGGAATTGTGAAAAACTGAATTTAAGTGTATTTGCGCTAAGGTGTACAGTGGGGCAAAAAAAGTAATTAGTCAGCCACCAATTGTGCAAGTTCTCCCACTTAAAAAGATGAGAGAGGGCTGTAATTGTCATATTAGGTACACTTCAACTATGACAGACAAAATGAGAAAACAAAATCTAGAAAATCACATTGTAGGATTTTTAATGAATTTATTTGCAAATTATGGTGGAAAGTCAAAAAAAGTTCCATTAAAGTTCGTAGAAACATGTCAATCGATGTATATAAACAACCTTTAGGATGTTTTTATCATAAATTCCGTTATCATTAGAAAGGAAAGGGGGCGGAATAAACAACTCATAGCTTTCAGCTGAGCCACTTACTGTGAGTGGTCTTATTCTCTCCCCTTTCACAATAGAAGCCTGAAACAACTGTCTAAAGACTGTTTGACATCTAGTGGAAGCAATCACTTGAAAAACTACAAATCTCAGATTTCCCACTTCCTGGTTGGATTTTTCTCAGGTTTTCGCCTGCCATATGAGTCCTGTTATACTCACAGACATAATTGTAACAGTTTCAGAATCTTCAGAGGGTTTTCTATTCAAATCTACCAATAATTTGCATATCCTAGCGTCTGGGCTTGAGTAGCAGGCAATTTACTCTGGGCATGCTTTTCATCCGGACGTGAAAATACTGCCCCCTAGCCCAAAGAGGTTATTAAGAAATGCTATAGAAGGAAGGACGGTAAGTGTGGAAATCTACCATGAAACAATTAGGCAACAAATTCAATCCCTTTTAGACAACTTCCTGAACAAAACATTCCACTGTAATAGTGAAGGTGTAAACTTGGCAGTAGAAAACCTAAACACTATATTTGACCTCTCAGCTTCCTTGTCAAATCTAAAATGTTCTAACAGAAATCCAAAGAAAATGAACGACAATGACAAATGGTTTGATGAAGAATGCAAAAACCTAAGAAAGAAATTGAGAAACCTGTCTGACCAAAACATAGAGACCCAGAAAACCTGAGCCTACGCCTTCACTATGGTGAATCACTAACACAATACAGAAATACACTCCGGAAAACAAAGGAACAGTACGTCATAAATCAGCTCAATGTAATTGAAGAATCCATAGACTCTAAACACTTCTGGAAAAATTGGAAAACACTAAACAAACAACAAACCAAACAGTTATCTATCCAAATGGGTAAACCACTTATCCAATCTTGTTGGACCTATAACTAAGAACAAACACAAAAGCATATACATGATCAAATACAAATCTTAGAATAAACTATTAAAGTCTACCAGAACCCAATGGACAATTTTAACGAGTGTTCTGAGTGTCGGGAAGCAAGTGAGGGCAGTAAGTGTTTTAATAAATAAACAAAACAATACACACCAATATTTGGAACCAAGGACTGATCACCCTAATCCACAAAAGTGGAGACAAATTTGAACCCACAAACTATTGTGGGATATGTGTCAACAGCAACCTTGGGACAATCATCTGCATTATCATTAACAGCAGACAAGTTCATTTCCTTGAAATGTCAAATTTCCTTTTATCAAATTATCGCACAACAGACCACGTAGTCACCCTGCGCAGCCTAATTGACAAACAAACAAACTAAAACAAAGACAAAATCTTCTCATGATTTGTTGATTTCAAAAAAGCCTTAGACTCAATTTGGAATGAGGGTCTGCTATACAAAATTATGGAAAGTGGTGTTGGGGGAAAAACATACAACATCATAAAATCTATGTACACAAACAACAAATGTGTTTTTAATATTGACAAAAAAACACACATTTCTTTCCACAGGTCCATGGGGTGAGACAGGGATAAAGCTTAAGCCCCACCCTCTTCAACATATATATCAATGAATAGGAGAGGGCACTAGAACAGTCTGCAACACCCAGCCTCACCCTACTAGAATCTGAAGTCAAATGTCTACTGTTTGCTGAGGATCTGGTGTTTCTGTCCCCAAACAAGGAGGGCCCACAGCAGCACCTAGATCTTCTGCACAGATTCTATCAAACCTGGGCCCTGACAGTAAATCTCAGTAAGACAAAAATAATGGTGTTCCAGAAAAGGTCCAGTTGCCAGGCCCATGAATACACATTCCATCTAGACACCGTTGCCCTAGAGCACGTAAAAATGTATACATACATCGGCCTAAACTTCAGCGCCATAGTTAACTTCCACAAAGCCCTGAACGATCTGAGAGAAGGCAATAAGGGCATTCTATGCCATCAAAAGGACCATAAAACTTGACATACCAATTAGGAACTGGCTAAAAATACTTGAATCAGTAATAGAACCCATTGCCTTTTATGGATGTGGGTTCTGGGTTCCGCTCACCAACCTGGAATTCACAAAATGGGACAAACACCAAATTGAGACTCTGCATGCAGAATTCTGCAAAAATGTCCTTTGTGTACAACGTAAAATACCAAATAATGCATGCAGAGCAGGATTGGTCCGATGCCCGCAAATGATCAAAATCCAGAAAAGAGCCGTTAAATTCTGCAACCACCTAAAAGGACCTGATTCCCAAACCTTCCATTACAAAGCCATCACCTACAGAGAGATGAACCTGGAGAAGAGTCCCTTAAGCAAGCTGGTCTTGAGGCTCTGTTCACAAACATAAACAGACCCCACAGAGCCCCATGACAGCAACACAATTAGACCCAACCAAATCATGATGAAACAAAAAGATAATTACTTGATACATTGGAAAGAAATAACAAAATAAATGTGCAAACTAGAATGCTATTTGCCCCTAAACGGAGAGTACACAGTGGCAGAATACCTGACCACTGTGACCAAAATAAGAAAATCTTTGACTATGTTCAGACTCAGTGAGCATTGCCTTGCTGTAGGCAGACATGGCTCTCAAGAGAAGACAGGCTATGTGCTCACTGCCCACAAAATGAGGTGGAAACGGAGCTGCACTTCCTAACCTCCTGCCCAATATATGCCCATACTAGAGACATATATTTCCTTCAGATTAGACAGATCCACAAACAATTCCAAAACAAACCCAAACCCAAAAAACTCCCATATCTACTGGGTGAAATACCACAGTGTGCCATCACTGCAGCAAGATGTGTGACCTGTTGCCACAAGAAAAGGGCAACCAGTGAAGAACAAACACCATTGTCAATACAGCCCATATTTAAGTTTATTTTCCCTTTTGTAATTTAAATACTTGCACATCATAACATCATTGTCTTTCATCTTTTGGAGGGTTTGTGTAATATTTACTCTACATTTTTTATTGTTTAATTCACTTTTGTTTATTGTCTATTTCACTTGCTTTGGCAATGTTAACATGTGTTTCCCATGCCAATAAAGCCCTTTGAATTTAATTGAATTGAATTGAGAGGGAGAGACTAGGGAGAGTGAGAGTGAGAGTGAGAGTGAGAGGGAGAGGGAGAGGGAGAGGGAGAGACTAGGGAGTGGGAGGGAGAGGCAGAGGGAGAGGGAGAGGGAGAGGGAGAGACTAGGGAGTGGGAGGGAGAGAGAGGGAGAGGGAGAGGGAGAGACTAGGGAGTGGGAGGGAGAGAGGGGGAGAGAGAGGGAGAGGGAGAGGGAGAGGGAGAGGAGAGGGAGAGACCAGGGAGTGGGAGGGAGGGAGAGGGAGAGGGAGAGGGAGAGGGAGAAGGAGAGACTAGGGAGTGGGAGGGAGAGGCAGATGGAGAGGGAGAGGGAGAGACTAGGGAGTGGGAGGGAGAGAGACGGAGAGGGAGAGGGAGAGACTAGGGAGTGGGAGGGAGAGAGAGGGAGAGGGAGAGGGAGAGGGAGAGGAGAGGGAGAGGGAGAGACCAGGGAGTGGGAGGGAGGAAGAGGGAGAGGGAGAGGGAGAGGGAGAAGGAAGAGAGGGAGAGAGACAGAGAGAGACAGAGAGAGAGGGAGAGAGAGACAGAGAAAAAAGCGGGACAGATGGAGAGGGTGATCTAGAGAGAGTGTACAGCGATGTCAGCCAGTGATTGCTGAGCTCATAGATTTATAGATAATGTGAGAGGTCTCTGGCCTTTGACAAACCAGTCAGGATGACTACTAAAGACCTGGCACACATCTAGATTGAGATGTATTATTAGCTCACCAAGATAAACTCCACTTTACCTCACACAGAGACAGACA
This sequence comes from Oncorhynchus mykiss, assembly GCF_057628025.1. Taxonomy (NCBI): domain Eukaryota; kingdom Metazoa; phylum Chordata; class Actinopteri; order Salmoniformes; family Salmonidae; genus Oncorhynchus; species Oncorhynchus mykiss. The sequence continues at coordinate 9,618,940 of NC_143037.1, read as the reverse complement.
GACACCGTCTCCCCAATCTTGAGCCCTGATGTTGAAAATGTTTTTAAGCTAAGTTAGCCTAGACTTTCCCTCCTCCTCTCTTCCTCTCCTCTCTTCTTCTCTCTTCTTCTCCTCTCTTCCTCTCCTCCTCTCTTCCCCTCCTCTCTTCTCCTCCTCTCTTCGCCTCCTCTCTTCTCATCTCTTCCCTCCTCTCTTTCTCTCCTCCTCTCTTCCCCTCCTCACTTACCCCCTCCTCTCCTTCTCTTTTCCTCTCCTTCTCCTCTCCTCTTCCTCTCATCCTCATCTCCTTCTCCTCTTTTCTTCTCCCCCTCCTCTCCTCTTCTCCTCCTCTGGTTCTTTCCTCCTGTCCTCACAATTAATTTGAAAGCTGTTTGCTCAATTCATTCACAATTGTTTTCTAACATCCTTCTCACAGTTTATTTTTAATCGGCCGAACTTTACAGTGAGTCAGGGTTGCTAGGTATCGACAGGTTGAATGACGTGAGTTGGGATGAGAGATGTTTGGTTCTGGGGCCATGCCCTGGTATACACACACACACGCGCACACACACACACACACACTACACAGTATACTGTACTGTACTGACTGACGCCTGATGCTGTGCTGTGATGCTGTGTACTGATGCTGTGTACCCTCCACCTATGACTGATAACTGACTTACGGTATAACTTGTGAAGTTATAACTCATGCCTGAAATGCGTATGATTGGCCCAAAGACTTTATGCTATCACATTGAGCTGTGTTGCTGTGTGTTATTGCAACTTGGCTGCATTCTGCTATGATTGGCGGTTGAGCATCTCTTCTGTGTATACTGAAAGGATTTATATTCTGTGCATCTTTAGCATGATACAGAATATATACATTATATATCTGCCTGGTCAACTTAATTATCTTTCTGCTTTGTTTGCTGCTATGGTGCCTCTCCTCTCTATTCACCCTTTCTTATTTTCCTTTCTCTCACTTTTACTCATTATCTCTCTTTATCTCTCTCTTTCTATGTTCCTCTCTCTCACACCTTTTCTCTCTCCCTCGCTTTCTCTCTCCATTTCTCCTTCTCTCTACCCCCCTCTCTCTCTCTCTGTCTTCCTCTCCTTCTCTTCCTGTGGTAAAACATCACACACTTCCACTGTAGGAAGTGCCCACAAGAGAGGACTTGCATGTCCAGTTGAGCCTAGATCAACTGCCTCTAGGCTCAAGGGTATGTACTGCAATGTGCTCCCACCTCTTCACACACTCTCTCTCTCTCCCCTCTCTCTCTCTATCTCTCTCCCCCTCTCTCTCCCCCTCTCTCCCTCTCAGGCTCCCCCTGTCTCGCTACCCTCCACTACCCCGCTGCACGATGCCACGGCTGTTGAGACTAATCAGGTTGACAGTGTGTGTGTTCAACGTGTGTGTGTGTGTTCAACGTGTGTGTGTGTGTTCAACGTGTGTGTGTGTTCAACATGTGTGTGTGTTCAACGTGTGTGTGTGTTCAACGTGTGTGTGTTCAGTTATTGTGTGTGTTCCCTGTCTTAACTGTAGTGTCAGACGGTTGATCAGTAGTTGGTTGTTTTTATGTTGGAAAGCAGATCCTCACAGATGTCTCTCTCTTCAGGTCCATTGGGTTCCTTCCATTAGCGGAGCAAACAAATAAACGCACTAGAAACATGGCCCATAGTAGCCATAGTAGCCAAACTAAAGCCATAGTAGCCAAACGAAAGCTAAAGCACTACAGAAGAAATGTCCCTAAAGCCTCTCTGTTTATGGACGATAAAGAGACAGTCATTTAGAGCCAACGGAACAGCTTTAGAATAACAGGGATACAGTTAACCCTGGGAGAGGGATTTAAAGGGGAGTCTGCTCTGTGTGGTCTGCTGTGGTTATCCCTGTAGTTATCCCCCCCTCCCTCAGTGTGTGGATGTGCCTGCCCTGCCCTGCCCTGTCCTGAGCAGTCCCTGTATTTTTATCTGTTTATGAGTAACGGAGGTGGTTCGGTGAACATGACGATTTGCATTAGCACCCAGCGCTAATGCCTTGGCTTTAGCGCAGTGGGCTAACACAGTCTCGAGTCAGGCAGGCAGCTGATCGAAACCTGGTTGTCACATCTGCGTCTGAGGCCATCGAATCAGCGGTGCGACACTACTAGAGATCGTTAGAGACGTTGTCAGTGACTCCATCTACATTACATTACATTACTACATGCACACTCCCCCATCCAAAGCACATGTACTCATTTCTCCATTCACGCCTTCAGAGTGGCCTGATTGAGATTGTCTTGTGAGAAATGTATTGTTTTCTATCAGGCAATATTGGCATCAGTCCCTCCCTCCAGAGCCAGGTTTGTGGTCAGGCTGTGCTGTGGCTCCCTCCCTCCCTCCCTCCCTCCCTCCAGAGCCAAGTTTGTGGTCAGGCTGTGCTGTGGCTCCCTCCCTCCCTCCAGAGGCAGATTTGTGGTCAGGCTGTGCTGTGGCTCCCTCCCTCCATCTGTCCCTCCAGAGCCAGGTTTGTGGTCAGGCTGTGCTTTGGCTCCCTCTTTCCCTCCCTCCCTCCCTCCCTCCCTCCCTCCCTCCCTCCAGAGGCAGATCTGTGGTCAGGCTGTGTTTTCGTTCCCTCCCTCCCTCCCCTCTCCAGAGCCAGGTTTGTGGTCAGGCTGTGCTTTGGCTCCCTCCCTCCCTCCCTCCCTCCCTCCCTCCCTCCCTCCCTCCCTCCCTCCCTCCCTCCCTCCAGAGCCAGGTTTGTGGTCAGGCTGTGCTGTCCCTCCCTCCCTCCCTCCCTCCCTCCCTCCCTCCCTCCCTCTCCCTACTGTCTGCCTAAATTGTCCTGCCCGTTTGTAAACAAGCTATTTTCTATCCGTCTTCTCTTTCGCTGCTCCTGATCGACTCCCAGTAGAATACTGTTCCTGCTCCTTGTTCCTTCTTCTTGTGGTTTTCAAATAAAATGTCCTCCTTGGAACAGCTATTGATAGTGAAGCTACAGTGTGTTAATAAATGTCTTGTTAAAATAATACAGATGAATGATCAGATCAACCAAAGGACAACAACTTAGCTCGGTCAAAATCCATAAATATACTAATAATTCACGCATTAATTCATGAATTCATTCATTTTGTTCATTAGTAAAAGAGTACATTCCGTTTCAGATTTAAAATGTGTCCGGCTGTGAACAGCGACATGAGGATCATCAGCCGGAATGACTGTCAGCCTGTTCAGGCTGCTGCTACTGTGACAGACTGGTCAATAGTAGACAGAGTAGAAGCAGAGCAGTGCTTCGTTCGGTTCTAACAGTCATTTTTATCTCGTATCACATCACTGGAGCCTGGAACATTCAGAGTATCAGACACACTGCCTTCTCAGACAACACAGACCTGCCAAGTAGGCAGCAACCAGCCCTAAACCATAAGGTCTGAGCTCCATTTGTGATCAGTAATCTGAAATGAGTTTCAGCTCTCTGCCTGCCCTAGGTGAGCTGACTACTTATCTTATGGATAGGCAGCTTAGGGTTGAACCTTACCCTGTATCTCAAAATGGCCACTTCATGGTCAAACACTGACAGTCATCTTACTGGTTCAACCTCATTCCTCTTCCCCAGAAAGGTGATATGGGAGTCAGGCTGGCCCCGGGGTCACGGACATGGTCCCAGCCAAGGCCCCAGCTATGGTCCTGGCTGCATCCACATAGGAGGCCCCAGCTAGGGTCCCTTCCATACAGGCCTTACTGGGCTGTCCCTCTCGTAGAGAGAGTGGTCTCAGGGGTCCGGGGGACTCAGCTGGGCCCCTGGCCTAGTGTTGGGCCCACCGTGTGTACCACACACATCTCATGCACACATATACAGAGCAACACATACACCCAGGCACTATGTGCAACATTGGAGGAATGGAGCTGAACCCTCCTCCCTTTCCCTCCCTGGGGAGGAGTCTGGGTACCCACAATGCTTTGCGTGCCCACCATGAGTTGTTAGAAG
>NC_143037.1:9565000-9610000 GCF_057628025.1 Oncorhynchus mykiss | reverse complement strand
ACTGATGCAGTTATGACTGATGCCAGTTGTGACTGATGCCAGTTGTGACTGATGCCAGTTGTGACTGGATGCCAGTTGTGACTGGATGCCAGTTGTGACTGATGCCAGTTGTGACTGGATGCCAGTTGTTACTGGATGCCAGTTGTGACTGGATGCCAGCTGTGACTGATGCCAGTTATGACTGGATGCCAGTTGTGATTGGATGCCAGTTGTGACTGGATGCCAGTTGTGACTGGATGCCAGCTGTGACTGATGCCAGTTATGACTAATGCCAGGAACAATAATAAAAACTATAGTAATGACCATTAAGCATTTTTATTATAATGTGTATATATGCACTGCTCAAAAAAATTAAGGGAACACTAAAATAACACATCCTAGATCTGAATGAATGAAATATTCTTATTAAATACTTTTTTCTTTACATAGTTGAATGTGCTGACAACAGAATCACACAAAAATGATCAATGGAAATCAAATTTATCAACCCATGGAGGTCTGGATTTGGAGTCACACTCAAAATCAAAAGTGGAAAACCACACTACAGGCTGATCCAACTTTGATGTAATGTCCTTAAAACAAGTCAAAATTATGCTCAGTAGTGTGTGTGGCCTCCACGTGCCTGTATGACCTCCCTACAACGCCTGGGCATGCTCCTGATGAGGTGGCGGATGGTCCCCTGAGGAATCTCCTCCCAGACCTGGACTAAAGCATCCGCCAACTCCTGGACAGTCTGTGGTGCAACGTGACGTTGGTGGATGGAGCGAGACATGATGTCCCAGATGTGCTCAATTGGATTCAGGTCTGGGGAACGGGCGGGCCAGTCCATAGCATCAATGCCTTCCTCTTGCAGGAACTGCTGACACACTCCAGCCACATGAGGTCTAGCATTGTCTTGCATTAGGAGGACCCCAGGGCCAACCACACCAGCATATGGTCTCCCAAGGGGTCTGAGGATCTCATCTCGGTACCTAATGGCAGTCAGGCTACCTCTGGCGAGCACATGGAGGGCTGTGCGGCCCCCCCAAAGAAATGACACCCCACACCATGACTGACCCACCGCCAAACCGGTCATGCTGGAGGATGTTGGAGACAGCAGAATGTTCTCCATGGCGTCTCCAGACTGTCACGTCTGTCAAATGTGCTCAGTGTGAACCTGCTTTCATCTGTGAAGAGCACAGGGCGCCAGTGGCAAATTTGCCAATCTTGGTGTTCTCTGGCAAATGCCAAACATCCTGCACGGTGTTGGGCTGTAAGCACAACCCCCACCTGTGGACGTCGGACCCTCATACCACCCTCATGGAGTCTGTTTCTGACCGTTTGAGCAGACACATGCACCTTTGTGGCCTGCTAGAGGTCATTTTGCATGGCTCTGGCAGTGCTCCTCCTTGCACAAAGGCGGAGGTAGCGGTCCTGCTGCTGGGTTGTTGCCCAGTAACAACTGATGTACTGGCCTGTCTCCTGGTAGCGCCTCCATGCTCTGGACACTACGCTGACAGACACAGCAAACCTTCTTGCCACATCTCGCATTGATGTGCCATCCTTGATGAGTTGCACTACCTGAGCCACTTGTGTGGGTTGTAGACTCAGTCTCATGCTACCACTAGAGTGAAAGCACCGCCAGCATTCAAAAGTGACCAAAACATCAGCCAGGAAGCATAGGAACTGAGAAGTGGTCTGTGGTCACCACCTGCAGAACCTCTCCTTTATTGGGGGTGTCTTGCTAAATGCCTATAATTTACACCTGTTGTCAGTTCCATTTGCACAACAGCATGTGAAATTTATTGTCAATCAGTGTTGCTTCCTAAGTGGACAGTTTGATTTCACAGAAGTGTGATTGACTTGGAGTTACATTGTGTTGTTTAAGTGTTCCCTTTATTTTTTCGAGCAGTGTATATATATATATATTTACCTTTTATTTAACTAGGTAAGTCAATTCAGAACAATTTCTTATTTACAAAGACGGCCTACCAAGAGGCAAAAGGCCTCCGACAAGAGAGACACCACAACACTACGTAAAGAGAGCCCTAAGACAACAACATAGCATGACAAGAGAGAAACCACAACACTACGTAAAGAGAGCCCTAAGACAACAACACATCATGACAAGAGAGAAACCACAACACTACGTAAAGAGAGCCCTAAGACAACAACACATCATGACAAGAGAGACACCACAACACTACGTAAAGAGAGCCCTAAGACAACAACACTTAATGACAAGAGAGAAACCACAACACTATGTAAAGAGAGCCCTAAGACAACAACACATCATGACAAGAGAGAAACCACAACACTACGTAAAGAGAGCCCTAAGACAACAACACATCATGACAAGAGAGAAACCACAACACTACGTAAAGAGAGCCCTAAGACAACAACACATCATGACAAGAGAGAAACCACAACACTACGTAAAGAGAGCCCTAAGACAACAACACATCATGACAAGAGAGAAACCACAACACTACGTAAAGAGAGCCCCAAGACAACAACACATCAAGACAAGAGAGAATTCACGACACTACGTAAAGAGAGCCCTAAGACAACAACACATCATGACAAGAGAGACACCACAACACTACGTAAAGAGAGCCCTAAGACAACAACACATCATGACAAGAGAGAAACCACAACACTACGTAAAGAGAGCCCTAAGACAACAACACATCATGACAAGAGAGAAACCACAACACTATGTAAAGAGAGCCCCAAGACAACAACACATCATGACATTGAGGAGAATCTGAGGATTAAGACAAAAACCTGTAGTAACAACATCCTAAAATGTAATATTCTTTAGTTTTGTTTTTGGTTACTAACGTTCCCTAAGAGTTAATAGCGTTCCCTAAGGGTTACTAACGTTCCCTAAGAGTTAATAACGTTCCCTAAGGGTTACTAACGTTCCCTAAGAGTTACTAACGTTCCCTAAGAGTTACTAACGTTCCCTAAGAGTTACTAACGTTCCCTAAGAGTTACTAACGTTCCCCAAGGGTTACTAACGTTCCCTAAGAGTTACAAACGTTCCCCAAGGGTTACTAACGTTCCCTAAGAGTTACTAACGTTCCCTAAGAGTTACTAACGTTCCCCAAGGGTTACTAACGTTCCCTAAGAGTTACAAACGTTCCCCAAGGGTTACAAACTTTCCCCAAGGGTTACTAACGTTCCCTAAGAGGTACAAACGTTCCCCAAGGGTTACAAACGTTCCCCAAGGGTTACTAACGTTCCCTAAGAGTTACAAACGTTCCCCAAGGGTTACTAACGTTCCCTAAGAGTTACAAACGTTCCCCAAGGGTTACAAACGTTCCCTAGAAAGGGAATTTGTTTACTTCACCTGGCTTTCTTTTTGTCGTTCGTACCTTCTCTCTTTCTCTCCACCCTCCATCTCTTTCTCTCCAGACCAGTGCCCGTAGCACCTCCCCTTACGCCCCGTGGAGCTCCGCCTCTGGCTGGACCAGCCGTAGATCAAGCTGGAACAGCGTAGGCCGTGCTCCTTCGCTCAAACGAACAAAGCGTCAGTCTGGCGAACGACGGTCGCTCCTCTCCGGAGAGGGTGGGTCCAGTTCGGAGGATGATGAGGGGGGAGGAGGGGGGACATCGGAGGGAGATGATGTGTCCCTGTGTCGTACCGACTCCATGTCCCAGTCCCAACACCAACACAGGAGGATGGAGTCTGTGGAGACCAGGGGGTCCATAGACCTGGCCCCTGACATACTACTACAGGTGAACACACACACATTCTTGTACAGCTAACCTTACCCTAACCCTAGCTCCTAAACCTAAACCTAACTCCTAACCCTAACCCTAGCTCCTAAACCTAAACCTAACTCCTAACCCTAACCCTAGCTCCTAAACCTAAACCTAACTCCTAACCCTAACCCTAGCTCCTAAACCTAAACCTAACTCCTAACCCTAACCCTAGCTCCTAAACCTAAACCTAACTCCTAACCCTAACCCTAGCTCCTAAACCTAAACCTAACTCCTAACCCTAACCCTAGCTCCTAAACCTAAACCTAACTCCTAACTCTAACCCTAGCTCCTAAACCTAAACCTAACTCCTAACCCTAACCCTAGCTCCTAAACCTAAATCCTAACCCTAACCCTAGCTCCTAAACCTAACCCTAACTCCTAACCTTAACCCTAACCCTAGCTCCTAAACCTAAAACTAACTCCTAACCCTAACCCTAGCTCCTAAACCTAAAACTAACTCCTAACCCTAACCCTAGCTCCTAAACCTAAACCTAACTCCTAACCCTAACCCTTAATGTAATTCTGACCCAAACATTAATTCTAACCTTAAAGCTAAACCCCCTAGAAATAGCATTTGAACTTGAGTTGGTCAAATTTTTGTTTGTTTACTATTTGTGGGACTTCACAAGAATAGTTAAACACGTCCACACACACACACACACACACACACACACACACACACACACACACACACACACACACACACACACACACACACACACACACACACACACACACACACACACACACACACACACACCAGGGGATATATAGACCTGTCCCCCTAAACACTTCCCTCATTTTATTGGTAGTCCATTTTACGTGATAACGGCAGTTATAGAACCACTTTCTTGAGTGTTTTAAAATGCCTTCAAGTACCTATAAATGACCGTGTTAACCATGGTTGTAAAACTCTAGGTACCCTTCCTGTATCGCTCAGCCAGTATACACAGCTCCAGACCCCCCTCGCTAGGAGGCCTGAGAGCCCCAGAACGCAGTGACTGCAACGGGAAAGGCACTCCGGCCCCTGGGGGGGCCCTGGCCCAGACACAGCTCTCCCTTGAGGACAACACAGAGGACGAAGCGGCAGAGGAGGAGGTTGTGGGTCGTGTCGCCAGGCTGTCACGCTGGCTGGAGAGGAGACAGCCAGAGTGGTGTCGAAAGAGAGATACCTGGTCCCTGTACATATTGCCCCCGGACTCCAGGTGACATTCACACACACACACACACACACACACACACACACACACACACACACACACGCACACTATGATCACATCCCTACTCATTTTTGCATGTTATACTTCATTCTCCATCTTAAGGTCTCACTCTGTTGATTCTCCATCTTAAGGTCTCACTCTGTTGATTCTCCATCTTAAGGTCTCACTCTGTTCATTCTCCATCTTAAGGTCTCACTCTGTTGATTCTCCATCTTAAGGTCTCACTCTGTTGATTCTCCATCTTAAGGTCTCATCACTCTGTTGATTCTCCATCTTAAGGTCTCACTCTGTTGATTCTCCATCTTAAGGTCTCACTCTGTTGATTCTCCATCTTAAGGTCTCACTCTGTTGATTCTCCCTCTTAAGGTCTCACTCTGTTTGGGATAGTATCCCTCCCTCCCTCCCTCCCTCCCTCCCTCCCTCCCTCCCTCCCTTGCTCCCATTTAGCCTCTGTGGCTTTGAACTGTGTCTGAATGTATGATTCTAGGGCCTGGTGGAGAATGTGTGTGTGTTTCAGGTTGGAAAATACGTTTCACACCTTAGCCCTAGTCAACATTCTCCAGCCCAGAGCTTTGGTAATTCCACAACAAAAGCCCGCCCATTCTCTACCCTCCCTCTCCTCGTCTCCCCTCTACTTCCACATACTTGTGACTCCTCCTTTTTTCTACTCTTCTCCCCCTGTTCTCCTCCTCTTCTCTCTCCCTTTCCTACTTAAATTCCTTCTGGAGGTGGCTGTCTCACAGTGTTGTGCTGACAGTAGAATCCCTCGATGGCCATGATAGAACCCAGTGTTCTGTCCTAAGAGTGGCCATGATAGAACCCAGTGTTCTGTCCTAACAGTGGCCATGGTAGAACCCAGAGTTCTGTCCTAACAGTGGCCATGATAGAACCCAGTGTTCTGTCCTAACAGTGGCCATGATAGAACCCAGTGTTCTGTCCTAACAGTGGCCATGGTAGAACACAGTGTTCTGTCCTAACAGTTCCCATGGTAGAACCCAGTGTTCTGTCCTAACAGTTTCCATGGTAGAACCCAGTGTGTTGATCTAACTGTTCCAATGGTAGAACCCAGTGTTCTGTTCTAACAGTTCCCATGGTAGAACCCAGTGTTCCGTCCTAACAGTTCCCATGGTAGAACCCAGTGTTATGTCCTAACAGTTTCCATGGTAGAACACAGTGTTCTGTCCTAACAGTGGCCATGGTAGAACCCAGTGTTCCGTCCTAACAGTTCCCATGGTAGAACCCAGTGTGTTGCTCTAACAGTTCCCATGGTAGAACCCAGTGTTCCGTCCTAACAGTTTCCATGGTAGAACCCAGTGATCCTTCCTAACAGTTTCCATGGTAGAACCCAGTGTGTTGCTCTAACAGTTCCCATGGTAGAACCCAGTGTTCCGTCCTAACAGTTCCCATGGTAGAACCCAGTGTTCCGTCCTAACAGTTCCCATGGTAGAACACAGTGTTCCGTCCTAACAGTTCCCATGGTAGAACCCAGTGTTCCGTCCTAACAGTTCCCATGGTAGAACACAGTGTTCTGTTCTAACAGTTCTCATGATAGAACCCAGTGTTCTGTTCTAACAGTTCCCATGGTAGAACCCAGTGTGTTGCTCTAACAGTTCCCATGGTAGAACACAGTGTTCTGTCGTAACAATTCCCATGGTAGAACCCAGTGTTCTGTCGTAACAGTTCCCATGGTAGAACCCAGTGTTCTGTCGTAACAGTTCCCATGGTAGAACACAGTGTTCTGTCGTAACAGTTCCCATGGTAGAACCCAGTGTTCTGTCGTAACAGTTCCCATGGTAGAACCCAGTGTTCTGTCGTAACAGTTCCCATGGTAGAACACAGTGTTCTGTCGTAACAGTTCCCATGGTAGAACCCAGTGTTCTGTCGTAACAGTTCCCATGGTAGAACACAGTGTTCTGTCGTAACAGTTCCCATGGTAGAACACAGTGTTCTGTCGTAACAGTTCCCATGGTAGAACCCAGTGTTACGTCCTAACAGTTCCCATGGTAGAACCCAGTGTATTGCTCTAACAGTTCCCATGGTAGAACCCAGTGTTCTGTCGTAACACTTCCCATGGTAGAACCCAGTGTTACGTCCTAACAGTTCCCATGGTAGAACCCAGTGTATTGCTCTAACAGTTCCCATGGTAGAACCCAGTGTTCTGTCGTAACAGTTCCCATGGTAGAACCCAGTGTTCTGTTGTAACAGTTCCCATGGTAGAACCCAGTGTTCTGTCGTAACAGTTCCCATGGTAGAACCCAGTGTGTTGCTCTAACAGTTCCCATGGTAGAACACAGTGTTCTGTCGTAACAGTTCCCATGGTAGAACCCAGTGTGTTGCTCTAACAGTTCCCATGGTAGAACCCAGTGTTTCGTCCTAACAGTTCCCATGGTAGAACACAGTGTTCTTTCGTAACAGTTCCCATGGTAGAACCCAGTGTTCTGTCGTAACAGTTCCCATGGTAGAACCCAGTGTTCTGTCCTAACAGTTTTCATGGTAGAACACAGTGTTCTGTTCTAACGGTTCCCATGGTAGAACACAGTGTTCTGTCGTAACAGTTCCCATGGTAGAACACAGTGTTCTGTCGTAACAGTTCCCATGGTAGAACCCAGTGTTACGTCCTAACAGTTTCCATGGTAGAACACAGTGTTCTGTTCTAACAGTTCCCATGATAGAACCCAGTGTTCTGTTCTAACAATTCTCATGGTAGAACCCAGTGTGTTGCTCTAACAGTTCCCATGGTAGAACCCAGTGTTCTGTCCTAACAGTTCCCATGGTAGAACCCAGTGTTATGTTGTAACAGTTCCCATGGTAGAACACAGTGTTCTGTCGTAACAGTTCCCATGGTAGAACCCAGTGTGTTGCTCTAACAGTTCCCATGGTAGAACCCAGTGTTCTGTCTTAACAGTTCCCATGGTAGAACCCAGTGTTCTGTCATAACAGTTCCCATGGTAGAACACAGTCTTCTGTTCTAACAGTTCCCATGATAGAACCCAGTGTTCTGTTCTAACAGTTCCCATGGTAGAACCCAGTGTGTTGCTCTAACAGTTCCCATGGTAGAACCCAGTGTTCTGTCGTAACAGTTCCCATGGTAGAACCCAGTGTTACGTCCTAACAGTTCCCATGGTAGAACCCAGTGTGTTGCTCTAACAGTTCCCATGGTAGAACCCAGTGTTCTGTCGTAACAGTTCCCATGGTAGAACACAGTGTTCTGTCGTAACAGTTCCCATGGTAGAACCCAGTGTGTTGCTCTAACAGTTCCCATGGTAGAACCCAGTGTTCTGTCGTAACAGTTCCCATGGTAGAACCCAGTGTTACGTCCTAACAGTTCCCATGGTAGAACACAGTGTTCTGTCGTAACAGTTCCCATGGTAGAACACAGTGTTCTGTCGTAACAGTTCCCATGGTAGAACCCAGTGTTACGTCCTAACAGTTTCCATGGTAGAACACAGTGTTCTGTTCTAACAGTTCCCATGATAGAACCCAGTGTTCTGTTCTAACAGTTCCCCCCATGGTAGAACCCATTGTTCTGTCCTAACAGTTCCCATGGTAGAACCCAGTGTCCTGTTCTAGCAGTGCCCTTGTTGTGACCCAGTCGCAGTGTGAAGTAGGGTGTGTTCTAACAGTGACACTGAGGACACAGGCATTGTGTGGAATGGAAAAGGGGAAGGGGGATACCTAGTCAGTTGTACAACTGAATGCATTCAACTGAAATGTGTCTTCTACATTTAACCCAACCCCTCTGAATCAGAGAGGTGCGGAGGGCTGCCTCAATCGACATCCATGTTGCGTCGTCCATTTTGGCTCTGTACAGAGCCAGACACCCACCTGTTTCTATCAGGAGACAGAGGCTCGGTGGGAAACTGTAGTCACACAGCTGTTCAACATGGACAACGGACCTCCATTCACCTCCACAGGCAGTTAGTCGTCTTTGGTATATCTACAGTCGTTGGCTAAGGAAGAAACAGGCCTAGCACCCAGGTTGTCAACATTCCGAATGAAAAGCAAAGTTAGTTTCAAAAAAAGATAAAAGGTATAATGAAAATAAACTCATGAATATGCCCACTGTCAAACACTGACAGTCCAAAGAGCACAGATGACCGTAACTGAATCCTCTAGGGAAAGGTCAGGGCTATCATGAAAATGTCAGATACATAGATAGATGTCAGATATTTAGATCGATGAATAAAAAGCATTTGATATCTATGATCGAGCACTGAAATAAAGTTATGACCTGACGGGTGCAGTCTTTCTGTCTGTCTGTCTGTCTGTCTGTCTGTCTGTCTGCCTGTCTGCCTGTCTGCTTGTCTGTCTGCCTGTCTGCTTGTCTCCCCGTCTCACCCTAACATGAAGGAGAAAGTCGACATCCTACCGTGGGAGTGAGCGTGATGTCCCTGGTCCACATAATGAATGCATGATGGATACTTTAACAATGAGAGCTAGCATGCAGAGATGAGAGGATTTAGGTCATCTAGTGTAGATAATGATGTGACTAGTCAAACACACAAGCAGACACGAAACGTGTACACACAGACACAAACACACACACACACTGTCTGTCATCATAATGATTGTTTGCATGAAGATTAAACAGATCTTAGGGACAGAGCTATTGTTGTGTTCTGGGACAGGGACATAGCTGTTGTTGTCTTCTGGGACAGGGACATAGCTGTTGTTGTCTTCTGAGACGGAGACATAGCTATTGTTGTCTTCTGAGACAGAGACATAGCTGTTGTTGTCTTCTGGGACAGGGACATAGCTGTTGTTGTCTTATGGGACAGAGACATAGCTGTTGTTGTCTTCTGGGACAGAAACAGAGTTGTAGTTGTCTTCTGGGACAGGGAAATAGCTATTGTTGTCTTCTGGGAAAGGGACATAGCTGTTGTTGTCTTCTGGGACAGAGACATAGCTGTTGTTGTCTTCTGGGACAGAAACAGAGTTGTAGTTGTCTTCTGGGACAGGGAAATAGCTATTGTTGTCTTCTGGGAAAGGGACATAGCTGTTGTTGTCTTCTGGGACAGAGACATAGCTGTTGTTGTCTTCTGGGACAGGGACATAGCTGTTGTTTTCTTCTGGGACAGGGACATAGCTGTTGTTGTCTTCTGGGACAGGGACATAGCTGTTGTTGTCTTCTGGGACAGGGACATAGCTGTTGTTTTCTTCTGGGACAGTGACATAGCTGTTGTTGTGTTCTGGGACAGAGACATAGCTGTTGTTGTGTTCTGGGACAGGGACATAGCTGTTGTTGTGTTCTGGGACAGGGACATAGCTGTTGTTGTGTTCTGGGACAGAGACATAGCTGTTGTTTTCTTCTGGGACAGGGACATAGCTGTTGTTTTCTTCTGGGACAGGGACATAGCTGTTGTTGTGTTCTGGGACAGGGACATAGCTGTTGTTGTCTTCTGGGACAGAGACATAGCTGTTGTTGTCTTCTGTACAGTATGAAGGAAAAAGGAAACTGCACACTGTTGTTGATAGTATCACTGATATTTAATAAGGTTGCGTATCGGCCTCACGGCCTTCGTCAGAGCGTATGTGAATTTTTTAATATTAGCACCCTTATGTGGACCTCGTCCCAACCACATCTGTTCCACACATCGAAAAGGGTTGGAGATGTTGGAAAAACACATAAGTGCCACCAAATATAACAACATACATTTCATAAAAATGTAAATAAAGTGTGTAAATAAGACATATTAAACACATCTGTAAAACCACAATGGGGACATGGCAAGTTTTCATTAGTCATTGGGTTCATCGTACGAAAAACATCAGAGTAATCTTAAATAGGCACATTATTCATATTCAAATGCACAACATAACATACATAGGCATTTAATAATTAAGTCCTTTAGGAAATAATGTCTGGAGGGTGAAAACAAAAAGAATGCTCAGATGTGCGAGTGCCTTTTGAATTTTGAACAACTTTACATTATGACAGACAGGATCCGTCACAGAGTGGGTTCTCTTCTGTACATTATGACAGACAGGATCCGTCACAGAGTGGGTTCTCTTCTGTACATTGTGACAGACAGGATCTGTCAGAGTGGGTTCTCTTCTGTACATTATGACAGACAGGATCCGTCAGAGTGGGTTCTCTTCTGTACATTGTGACAGACAGGATCTGTCAGAGTGGGTTCTCTTCTGTACATTATGACAGACAGGATCCGTCAGAGTGGGTTCTCTTCTGTACATTGTGACAGACAGGATCCGTCAGAGTGGGTTCTCTTCTGTACATTGTGACAGACAGGATCTGTCAGAGTGGGTTCTCTTCTGTACATTGTGACAGACAGGATCTGTCAGAGTGGGTTCTCTTCTGTACATTATGACAGACAGGATCCGTCAGAGTGGGTTCTCTTCTGTACATTGTGACAGACAGGATCTGTCAGAGTGGGTTCTCTTCTGTACATTGTGACAGACAGGATCTGTTAGAGTGGGTTCTCTTCTGTACATTATGACAGACAGGATCCGTCTGAGTGGGTTCTCTTCTGTACTGTGTGACAGACAGGATCCGTCAGAGTGGGTTCTCTTCTGTACATTGTGACAGAGAGGATCCGTCAGAGTGGGTTCTCTTCTGTACATTGTGACAGACAGGATCCGTCAGAGTGGGTTCTCTTCTGTACATTATGACAGACAGGATCTGTCAGAGTGGGTTCTCTTCTGTACATTATGACAGACAGGATCCGTCAGAGTGGGTTCTCTTCTGTACTGTGTGACAGACAGGATCCGTCAGAGTGGGTTCTCTTCTGTACATTATGACAGACAGGATCCGTCAGAGTGGGTTCTCTTCTGTATATTATGACAGACAGGATCCGTCAGAGTGGTTCTCTTCTGTACATTGTGACAGACAGGATCTGTCAGAGTGGGTTCTCTTCTGTACGTTGTGACAGACAGGATCCGTCAGAGTGGGTTCTCTTCTGTACATTATGACAGACAGGATCCGTCAGAGTGGGTTCTCTTCTGTACGTTTTGACAGACAGGATCCGTCAGAGTGGGTTCTCTTCTGTACGTTGTGACAGACAGGATCCATCAGAGTGGGTTCTCTTCTGTACATTGTGACAGACAGGATCCGTCAGAGTGGGTTCTCTTCTGTACATTGTGACAGACAGGATCTGTCAGAGTGGGTTCTCTTCTGTACATTGTGACAGACAGGATCTGTCAGAGTGGGTTCTCTTCTGTACATTATGACAGACAGGATCCGTCAGAGTGGGTTCTCTTCTGTACATTGTGACAGACAGGATCTGTCAGAGTGGGTTCTCTTCTGTACATTGTGACAGACAGGATCTGTTAGAGTGGGTTCTCTTCTGTACATTATGACAGACAGGATCCGTCTGAGTGGGTTCTCTTCTGTACTGTGTGACAGACAGGATCCGTCAGAGTGGGTTCTCTTCTGTACATTGTGACAGAGAGGATCCGTCAGAGTGGGTTCTCTTCTGTACATTGTGACAGACAGGATCCGTCAGAGTGGGTTCTCTTCTGTACATTATGACAGACAGGATCTGTCAGAGTGGGTTCTCTTCTGTACATTATGACAGACAGGATCCGTCAGAGTGGGTTCTCTTCTGTACTGTGTGACAGACAGGATCCGTCAGAGTGGGTTCTCTTCTGTACATTATGACAGACAGGATCCGTCAGAGTGGGTTCTCTTCTGTATATTATGACAGACAGGATCCGTCAGAGTGGGTTCTCTTCTGTACATTGTGACAGACAGGATCTGTCAGAGTGGGTTCTCTTCTGTACGTTGTGACAGACAGGATCCGTCAGAGTGGGTTCTCTTCTGTACATTATGACAGACAGGATCCGTCAGAGTGGGTTCTCTTCTGTACGTTTTGACAGACAGGATCCGTCAGAGTGGGTTCTCTTCTGTACGTTGTGACAGACAGGATCCGTCAGAGTGGGTTCTCTTCTGTACGTTGTGACAGACAGGATCCGTCAGAGTGGGTTCTCTTCTGTACTGTGTGACAGACAGGATCCGTCAGAGGGGGTTCTCTTCTGTACATTGTGACAGACAGGATCCGTCAGAGTGGGTTCTCTTCTGTACATTGTGACAGACAGGATCTGTCAGAGTGGGTTCTCTTCTGTACATTGTGACAGACAGGATCTGTCAGAGTGGGTTCTCTTCTGTACATTATGACAGACAGGATCTGTCTGAATGGGTTCTCTTCTGTACTGTGTGACAGACAGGATCCGTCAGAGTGGGTTCTCTTCTGTACATTGTGACAGAGAGGATCCGTCAGAGTGGGTTCTCTTCTGTACATTGTGACAGACAGGATCTGTCAGAGTGGGTTCTCTTCTGTACATTGTGACAGACAGGATCTGTTAGAGTGGGTTCTCTTCTGTACATTATGACAGACAGGATCCGTCTGAGTGGGTTCTCTTCTGTACTGTGTGACAGACAGGATCCGTCAGAGTGGGTTCTCTTCTGTACATTGTGACAGACAGGATCCGTCAGAGTGGGTTCTCTTCTGTACATTGTGACAGACAGGATCCGTCAGAGTGGGTTCTCTTCTGTACATTGTGACAGACAGGATCCGTCAGAGTGGGTTCTCTTCTGTACATTATGACAGACAGGATCTGTCAGAGTGGGTTCTCTTCTGTACATTGTGACAGACAGGATCTGTCAGAGTGGGTTCTCTTCTGTACATTATGACAGACAGGATCCGTCAGAGTGGGTTCTCTTCTGTACATTGTGACAGACAGGATCTGTCAGAGTGGGTTCTCTTCTGTACATTGTGACAGACAGGATCTGTTAGAGTGGGTTCTCTTCTGTACATTATGACAGACAGGATCCGTCTGAGTGGGTTCTCTTCTGTACTGTGTGACAGACAGGATCCGTCAGAGTGGGTTCTCTTCTGTACGTTTTGACAGACAGGATCCGTCAGAGTGGGTTCTCTTCTGTACGTTGTGACAGACAGGATCCGTCAGAGTGGGTTCTCTTCTGTACGTTGTGACAGACAGGATCCGTCAGAGTGGGTTCTCTTCTGTACTGTGTGACAGACAGGATCCGTCAGAGGGGGTTCTCTTCTGTACATTGTGACAGACAGGATCCGTCAGAGTGGGTTCTCTTCTGTACATTGTGACAGACAGGATCTGTCAGAGTGGGTTCTCTTCTGTACATTGTGACAGACAGGATCTGTCAGAGTGGGTTCTCTTCTGTACATTATGACAGACAGGATCTGTCTGAATGGGTTCTCTTCTGTACTGTGTGACAGACAGGATCCGTCAGAGTGGGTTCTCTTCTGTACATTGTGACAGAGAGGATCCGTCAGAGTGGGTTCTCTTCTGTACATTGTGACAGACAGGATCTGTCAGAGTGGGTTCTCTTCTGTACATTGTGACAGACAGGATCTGTTAGAGTGGGTTCTCTTCTGTACATTATGACAGACAGGATCCGTCTGAGTGGGTTCTCTTCTGTACTGTGTGACAGACAGGATCCGTCAGAGTGGGTTCTCTTCTGTACATTGTGACAGACAGGATCCGTCAGAGTGGGTTCTCTTCTGTACATTGTGACAGACAGGATCCGTCAGAGTGGGTTCTCTTCTGTACATTGTGACAGACAGGATCCGTCAGAGTGGGTTCTCTTCTGTACATTATGACAGACAGGATCTGTCAGAGTGGGTTCTCTTCTGTACATTGTGACAGACAGGATCTGTCAGAGTGGGTTCTCTTCTGTACATTATGACAGACAGGATCCGTCAGAGTGGGTTCTCTTCTGTACATTGTGACAGACAGGATCTGTCAGAGTGGGTTCTCTTCTGTACATTGTGACAGACAGGATCTGTTAGAGTGGGTTCTCTTCTGTACATTATGACAGACAGGATCCGTCTGAGTGGGTTCTCTTCTGTACTGTGTGACAGACAGGATCCGTCAGAGTGGGTTCTCTTCTGTACATTGTGACAGAGAGGATCCGTCAGAGTGGGTTCTCTTCTGTACATTGTGACAGACAGGATCCGTCAGAGTGGGTTCTCTTCTGTACATTATGACAGACAGGATCTGTCAGAGTGGGTTCTCTTCTGTACATTATGACAGACAGGATCCGTCAGAGTGGGTTCTCTTCTGTACTGTGTGACAGACAGGATCCGTCAGAGTGGGTTCTCTTCTGTACATTATGACAGACAGGATCCGTCAGAGTGGGTTCTCTTCTGTATATTATGACAGACAGGATCCGTCAGAGTGGGTTCTCTTCTGTACATTGTGACAGACAGGATCTGTCAGAGTGGGTTCTCTTCTGTACGTTGTGACAGACAGGATCCGTCAGAGTGGGTTCTCTTCTGTACATTATGACAGACAGGATCCGTCAGAGTGGGTTCTCTTCTGTACGTTTTGACAGACAGGATCCGTCAGAGTGGGTTCTCTTCTGTACGTTGTGACAGACAGGATCCGTCAGAGTGGGTTCTCTTCTGTACGTTGTGACAGACAGGATCCGTCAGAGTGGGTTCTCTTCTGTACTGTGTGACAGACAGGATCCGTCAGAGGGGGTTCTCTTCTGTACATTGTGACAGACAGGATCCGTCAGAGTGGGTTCTCTTCTGTACATTGTGACAGACAGGATCTGTCAGAGTGGGTTCTCTTCTGTACATTGTGACAGACAGGATCTGTCAGAGTGGGTTCTCTTCTGTACATTATGACAGACAGGATCTGTCTGAATGGGTTCTCTTCTGTACTGTGTGACAGACAGGATCCGTCAGAGTGGGTTCTCTTCTGTACATTGTGACAGAGAGGATCCGTCAGAGTGGGTTCTCTTCTGTACATTGTGACAGACAGGATCTGTCAGAGTGGGTTCTCTTCTGTACATTGTGACAGACAGGATCTGTTAGAGTGGGTTCTCTTCTGTACATTATGACAGACAGGATCCGTCTGAGTGGGTTCTCTTCTGTACTGTGTGACAGACAGGATCCGTCAGAGTGGGTTCTCTTCTGTACATTGTGACAGACAGGATCCGTCAGAGTGGGTTCTCTTCTGTACATTGTGACAGACAGGATCCGTCAGAGTGGGTTCTCTTCTGTACATTGTGACAGACAGGATCCGTCAGAGTGGGTTCTCTTCTGTACATTATGACAGACAGGATCTGTCAGAGTGGGTTCTCTTCTGTACATTATGACAGACAGGATCCGTCAGAGTGGGTTCTCTTCTGTACTGTGTGACAGACAGGATCCGTCAGAGTGGGTTCTCTTCTGTACATTATGACAGACAGGATCCGTCAGAGTGGGTTCTCTTCTGTATATTATGACAGACAGGATCCGTCAGAGTGGGTTCTCTTCTGTACATTGTGACAGACAGGATCTGTCAGAGTGGGTTCTCTTCTGTACGTTGTGACAGACAGGATCCGTCAGAGTGGGTTCTCTTCTGTACGTTGTGACAGACAGGATCCGTCAGAGTGGGTTCTCTTCTGTACGTTGTGACAGACAGGATCCGTCAGAGTGGGTTCTCTTCTGTACGTTGTGACAGACAGGATCCTTCAGAGTGGGTTCTCTTCTGTACGTTATGACAGACAGGATCCATCAGAGTGGGTTCTCTTCTGTACGTTGTGACAGACAGGATCCGTCAGAGTGGGTTCTCTTCTGTACATTATGACAGACAGGATCCGTCAGAGTGGGTTCTCTTCTGTACGTTTTGACAGACAGGATCCGTCAGAGTGGGTTCTCTTCTGTACGTTGTGACAGACAGGATCCGTCAGAGTGGGTTCTCTTCTGTACGTTGTGACAGACAGGATCCTTCAGAGTGGGTTCTCTTCTGTACGTTATGACAGAAAGGATCCATCAGAGTGGGTTCTCTTCTGTACGTTGTGACAGACAGGATCCGTCAGAGTGGGTTCTCTTCTGTACGTTGTGACAGACAGGATCCGTCAGAGTGGGTTCTCTTCTGTACATTATGACAGACAGGATCTGTCAGAGTGGGTTCTCTTCTGTACATTGTGACAGAGAGGATCCGTCAGAGTGGGTTCTCTTCTGTACATTGTGACAGACAGGATCCGTCAGAGTGGGTTCTCTTCTGTACATTATGACAGACAGGATCTGTCAGAGTGGGTTCTCTTCTGTACATTATGACAGACAGGATCCGTCAGAGTGGGTTCTCTTCTGTACTGTGTGACAGACAGGATCCGTCAGAGTGGGTTCTCTTCTGTACATTATGACAGACAGGATCCGTCAGAGTGGGTTCTCTTCTGTATATTATGACAGACAGGATCCGTCAGAGTGGTTCTCTTCTGTACATTGTGACAGACAGGATCTGTCAGAGTGGGTTCTCTTCTGTACGTTGTGACAGACAGGATCCGTCAGAGTGGGTTCTCTTCTGTACATTATGACAGACAGGATCCGTCAGAGTGGGTTCTCTTCTGTACGTTTTGACAGACAGGATCCGTCAGAGTGGGTTCTCTTCTGTACGTTGTGACAGACAGGATCCATCAGAGTGGGTTCTCTTCTGTACATTGTGACAGACAGGATCCGTCAGAGTGGGTTCTCTTCTGTACATTGTGACAGACAGGATCTGTCAGAGTGGGTTCTCTTCTGTACATTGTGACAGACAGGATCTGTCAGAGTGGGTTCTCTTCTGTACATTATGACAGACAGGATCCGTCAGAGTGGGTTCTCTTCTGTACATTGTGACAGACAGGATCTGTCAGAGTGGGTTCTCTTCTGTACATTGTGACAGACAGGATCTGTTAGAGTGGGTTCTCTTCTGTACATTATGACAGACAGGATCCGTCTGAGTGGGTTCTCTTCTGTACTGTGTGACAGACAGGATCCGTCAGAGTGGGTTCTCTTCTGTACATTGTGACAGAGAGGATCCGTCAGAGTGGGTTCTCTTCTGTACATTGTGACAGACAGGATCCGTCAGAGTGGGTTCTCTTCTGTACATTATGACAGACAGGATCTGTCAGAGTGGGTTCTCTTCTGTACATTATGACAGACAGGATCCGTCAGAGTGGGTTCTCTTCTGTACTGTGTGACAGACAGGATCCGTCAGAGTGGGTTCTCTTCTGTACATTATGACAGACAGGATCCGTCAGAGTGGGTTCTCTTCTGTATATTATGACAGACAGGATCCGTCAGAGTGGGTTCTCTTCTGTACATTGTGACAGACAGGATCTGTCAGAGTGGGTTCTCTTCTGTACGTTGTGACAGACAGGATCCGTCAGAGTGGGTTCTCTTCTGTACATTATGACAGACAGGATCCGTCAGAGTGGGTTCTCTTCTGTACGTTTTGACAGACAGGATCCGTCAGAGTGGGTTCTCTTCTGTACGTTGTGACAGACAGGATCCGTCAGAGTGGGTTCTCTTCTGTACGTTGTGACAGACAGGATCCGTCAGAGTGGGTTCTCTTCTGTACTGTGTGACAGACAGGATCCGTCAGAGGGGGTTCTCTTCTGTACATTGTGACAGACAGGATCCGTCAGAGTGGGTTCTCTTCTGTACATTGTGACAGACAGGATCTGTCAGAGTGGGTTCTCTTCTGTACATTGTGACAGACAGGATCTGTCAGAGTGGGTTCTCTTCTGTACATTATGACAGACAGGATCTGTCTGAATGGGTTCTCTTCTGTACTGTGTGACAGACAGGATCCGTCAGAGTGGGTTCTCTTCTGTACATTGTGACAGAGAGGATCCGTCAGAGTGGGTTCTCTTCTGTACATTGTGACAGACAGGATCTGTCAGAGTGGGTTCTCTTCTGTACATTGTGACAGACAGGATCTGTTAGAGTGGGTTCTCTTCTGTACATTATGACAGACAGGATCCGTCTGAGTGGGTTCTCTTCTGTACTGTGTGACAGACAGGATCCGTCAGAGTGGGTTCTCTTCTGTACATTGTGACAGACAGGATCCGTCAGAGTGGGTTCTCTTCTGTACATTGTGACAGACAGGATCCGTCAGAGTGGGTTCTCTTCTGTACATTGTGACAGACAGGATCCGTCAGAGTGGGTTCTCTTCTGTACATTATGACAGACAGGATCTGTCAGAGTGGGTTCTCTTCTGTACATTGTGACAGACAGGATCTGTCAGAGTGGGTTCTCTTCTGTACATTATGACAGACAGGATCCGTCAGAGTGGGTTCTCTTCTGTACATTGTGACAGACAGGATCTGTCAGAGTGGGTTCTCTTCTGTACATTGTGACAGACAGGATCTGTTAGAGTGGGTTCTCTTCTGTACATTATGACAGACAGGATCCGTCTGAGTGGGTTCTCTTCTGTACTGTGTGACAGACAGGATCCGTCAGAGTGGGTTCTCTTCTGTACATTGTGACAGAGAGGATCCGTCAGAGTGGGTTCTCTTCTGTACATTGTGACAGACAGGATCCGTCAGAGTGGGTTCTCTTCTGTACATTATGACAGACAGGATCTGTCAGAGTGGGTTCTCTTCTGTACATTATGACAGACAGGATCCGTCAGAGTGGGTTCTCTTCTGTACTGTGTGACAGACAGGATCCGTCAGAGTGGGTTCTCTTCTGTACATTATGACAGACAGGATCCGTCAGAGTGGGTTCTCTTCTGTATATTATGACAGACAGGATCCGTCAGAGTGGGTTCTCTTCTGTACATTGTGACAGACAGGATCTGTCAGAGTGGGTTCTCTTCTGTACGTTGTGACAGACAGGATCCGTCAGAGTGGGTTCTCTTCTGTACATTATGACAGACAGGATCCGTCAGAGTGGGTTCTCTTCTGTACGTTTTGACAGACAGGATCCGTCAGAGTGGGTTCTCTTCTGTACGTTGTGACAGACAGGATCCGTCAGAGTGGGTTCTCTTCTGTACGTTGTGACAGACAGGATCCGTCAGAGTGGGTTCTCTTCTGTACTGTGTTACAGACAGGATCCGTCAGAGGGGGTTCTCTTCTGTACATTGTGACAGACAGGATCCGTCAGAGTGGGTTCTCTTCTGTACATTGTGACAGACAGGATCTGTCAGAGTGGGTTCTCTTCTGTACATTGTGACAGACAGGATCTGTCAGAGTGGGTTCTCTTCTGTACATTATGACAGACAGGATCTGTCTGAATGGGTTCTCTTCTGTACTGTGTGACAGACAGGATCCGTCAGAGTGGGTTCTCTTCTGTACATTGTGACAGAGAGGATCCGTCAGAGTGGGTTCTCTTCTGTACATTGTGACAGACAGGATCTGTCAGAGTGGGTTCTCTTCTGTACATTGTGACAGACAGGATCTGTTAGAGTGGGTTCTCTTCTGTACATTATGACAGACAGGATCCGTCTGAGTGGGTTCTCTTCTGTACTGTGTGACAGACAGGATCCGTCAGAGTGGGTTCTCTTCTGTACATTGTGACAGACAGGATCCGTCAGAGTGGGTTCTCTTCTGTACATTGTGACAGACAGGATCCGTCAGAGTGGGTTCTCTTCTGTACATTGTGACCGACAGGATCCGTCAGAGTGGGTTCTCTTCTGTACATTATGACAGACAGGATCTGTCAGAGTGGGTTCTCTTCTGTACATTGTGACAGACAGGATCTGTCAGAGTGGGTTCTCTTCTGTACATTATGACAGACAGGATCCGTCAGAGTGGGTTCTCTTCTGTACATTGTGACAGACAGGATCTGTCAGAGTGGGTTCTCTTCTGTACATTGTGACAGACAGGATCTGTTAGAGTGGGTTCTCTTCTGTACATTATGACAGACAGGATCCGTCTGAGTGGGTTCTCTTCTGTACTGTGTGACAGACAGGATCCGTCAGAGTGGGTTCTCTTCTGTACATTGTGACAGAGAGGATCCGTCAGAGTGGGTTCTCTTCTGTACATTGTGACAGACAGGATCCGTCAGAGTGGGTTCTCTTCTGTACATTATGACAGACAGGATCTGTCAGAGTGGGTTCTCTTCTGTACATTATGACAGACAGGATCCGTCAGAGTGGGTTCTCTTCTGTACTGTGTGACAGACAGGATCCGTCAGAGTGGGTTCTCTTCTGTACATTATGACAGACAGGATCCGTCAGAGTGGGTTCTCTTCTGTATATTATGACAGACAGGATCCGTCAGAGTGGGTTCTCTTCTGTACATTGTGACAGACAGGATCTGTCAGAGTGGGTTCTCTTCTGTACGTTGTGACAGACAGGATCCGTCAGAGTGGGTTCTCTTCTGTACATTATGACAGACAGGATCCGTCAGAGTGGGTTCTCTTCTGTACGTTTTGACAGACAGGATCCGTCAGAGTGGGTTCTCTTCTGTACGTTGTGACAGACAGGATCCGTCAGAGTGGGTTCTCTTCTGTACGTTGTGACAGACAGGATCCGTCAGAGTGGGTTCTCTTCTGTACTGTGTGACAGACAGGATCCGTCAGAGGGGGTTCTCTTCTGTACATTGTGACAGACAGGATCCGTCAGAGTGGGTTCTCTTCTGTACATTGTGACAGACAGGATCTGTCAGAGTGGGTTCTCTTCTGTACATTGTGACAGACAGGATCTGTCAGAGTGGGTTCTCTTCTGTACATTATGACAGACAGGATCTGTCTGAATGGGTTCTCTTCTGTACTGTGTGACAGACAGGATCCGTCAGAGTGGGTTCTCTTCTGTACATTGTGACAGAGAGGATCCGTCAGAGTGGGTTCTCTTCTGTACATTGTGACAGACAGGATCTGTCAGAGTGGGTTCTCTTCTGTACATTGTGACAGACAGGATCTGTTAGAGTGGGTTCTCTTCTGTACATTATGACAGACAGGATCCGTCTGAGTGGGTTCTCTTCTGTACTGTGTGACAGACAGGATCCGTCAGAGTGGGTTCTCTTCTGTACATTGTGACAGACAGGATCCGTCAGAGTGGGTTCTCTTCTGTACATTGTGACAGACAGGATCCGTCAGAGTGGGTTCTCTTCTGTACATTGTGACAGACAGGATCCGTCAGAGTGGGTTCTCTTCTGTACATTATGACAGACAGGATCTGTCAGAGTGGGTTCTCTTCTGTACATTATGACAGACAGGATCCGTCAGAGTGGGTTCTCTTCTGTACTGTGTGACAGACAGGATCCGTCAGAGTGGGTTCTCTTCTGTACATTATGACAGACAGGATCCGTCAGAGTGGGTTCTCTTCTGTATATTATGACAGACAGGATCCGTCAGAGTGGGTTCTCTTCTGTACATTGTGACAGACAGGATCTGTCAGAGTGGGTTCTCTTCTGTACGTTGTGACAGACAGGATCCGTCAGAGTGGGTTCTCTTCTGTACGTTGTGACAGACAGGATCCGTCAGAGTGGGTTCTCTTCTGTACGTTGTGACAGACAGGATCCGTCAGAGTGGGTTCTCTTCTGTACGTTGTGACAGACAGGATCCTTCAGAGTGGGTTCTCTTCTGTACGTTATGACAGACAGGATCCATCAGAGTGGGTTCTCTTCTGTACGTTGTGACAGACAGGATCCGTCAGAGTGGGTTCTCTTCTGTACATTATGACAGACAGGATCCGTCAGAGTGGGTTCTCTTCTGTACGTTTTGACAGACAGGATCCGTCAGAGTGGGTTCTCTTCTGTACGTTGTGACAGACAGGATCCGTCAGAGTGGGTTCTCTTCTGTACGTTGTGACAGACAGGATCCTTCAGAGTGGGTTCTCTTCTGTACGTTATGACAGACAGGATCCATCAGAGTGGGTTCTCTTCTGTACGTTGTGACAGACAGGATCCGTCAGAGTGGGTTCTCTTCTGTACGTTGTGACAGACAGGATCCGTCAGAGTGGGTTCTCTTCTGTACATTATGACAGACAGGATCTGTCAGAGTGAGTCCTCCTCTGTACGTTGTGACAGACAGGATCCGTCAGAGTGGGTTCTCTTCTGTATGTTTTGCTCATTTCTGTTTCTGTTTCAGAAGCTGAGTCTTTATTGCCAGTTATTCAGTTGTGGTTTGTTGAATTACTGTGGATGTGAGAAGGGAATGTTTTTGGTCCCGACATCATCACTTCTGAGTGAACGATATTGTTAACGTGCAATATGCTTTATTCATTTAGACCACAACGGGGTTCATCAGATCATACAACAGTCTGGAATGTTGTACTTTATATTATAGACATATTTCATCATCATGTGTTTTCCAATTATATAAAAGTTTATTTTAAGAATGACATTGTGTCTCTGTGTGTGTGTGTGTGTGTGTGTGTGTGTGTGTGTGTGTGTGTGTGTGTGTGTGTGTGTGTGTGTGTGTGTTTTCCAGGTTTCGAATGGCGTGCAACAAGATAATATCCCACAAGATGTTTGACCACGTCGTTCTGGTCATCATCTTCCTCAACTGCATCACCATCGCCATGGAGAGGCCTAGAATAGAGGCCTATAGCGTGGTGAGTGACACACACACGCGCGCACACTAACACACACACAGACACACACACACAACTGTAATCAGTGGAAAACATAAAGATGCACACATATTTCTCATTGGTGCTCTCGTAATTCCAAGCCCCTGTAATGAGGTGATTATTGAAATTGGATGCAAATGGAGATTGTATTGCCTGTTCGAGATCTCCCCGCCATGGCTAGCAGGCCAAACACAGACACACACACAGACACACACACACACACACACACACACACACACACACACACACACACACCTGCCTGATGTTATTGTGCCTCCATCTCAATGGCCTGGGTTATTGCTGAATCTGATTGGTTTTTATCTGGTGTGTATATACTGTTGGTGGTTTAGAATGAATGGCTTTGATTGTGAGTTACATTCGCTAGAGATTTAGTCAATGTTTTATTACGAACAAAGGCAGTTTCAGTTATTGCTTTTGCTGCATGCTTACTTACTCATGTACAGTTGCCTTCCACAGCCTCTTTTTGCAATTTCACTTGTCTGTAAAGTGATGGGAGTAATACTGTGTACCTTTTATTCTGACGTAGGTAACCTACTTGTTTTCTAAAAAGGCTTGATTGGGAGCTGCGTTTGATAGAGACCTTGGCGATTTTTCTGTTATTATAGATTACTAGTAAATACTGTGGAGTTTATTGATTTTGCTGAGTATGGAGAGTGGGGTCCGAATTTGTTGACACCCTTGTAAAGATGAGAAAAAATTCCTCTATAAAATAAATAATTAAAACACTGAGCTATATTTCTTCTTTAAAATATTGCGATATTTTACTATTTTATTATAATACAAATTCTCACAGAAAGAGATTTTGTTTGACAAGCAATATAATGATTGACCTCTCTGTTTTCAATATCTTTCAAATACCTCACCATGCGAAGATAACGACACTGAGCCTTTTTCTAAAATATTGTGATTGGAGATTGGGAGTGATCTAAGACCATTCCTCCATAGAGAATCTTTCCAGGTCTGTGCTTATGGAGCGGCAGGAAGCCTAGTGGTTAGAGAGTTGGACTAGTAACCGCCGAAAGGTTGCAAGCTCAAATCCCCGAGCTGACAAGGTAAAAATCTGTTGTTCTGCCCCTGAACAAGGCAGTTAACTCACTGTTCCTAAGCCGTCATTGAAAATAAGAATTTGTTTTTAACTGACTTGCCTAGTTAAATAAAGATAAAATAATGATTAACCTCTTCAATTCGAACTGAGATGGCCTTTGCAAAATGTTGATTTTGAGGCCAATTCATATTTCTTTGTAGATATTGATGTGTGTTTGGGGTTATTGTCTTACTATAAGTTCCACTTGCAGCCAAGTTTCAGCCTCCTGGCAGAAGCAACCAGGTGTTTGGGTAAAATATCCTGGTACTGGGTAAAGTTAATGATGCCGTTGACCTTAACAAGGGCCCCAAGACCAGTGGAAACAAAATAGCCTCATAACATCACCGATCCACCACCATATTTTACAGTAGATATGGGGTTCTTTTCTGGTCGTGCATTCTCATTTTGACGCCAAACCCACAACTGATTCACTTGGCTCTTATTTTTCATGTCATCTGATCAAAGTACCAGTTTCAATCCAAGTGCCAATGCTGTTTAGCAAACTCCCGGCGTTTCCGTTTGTTAGATGACATGAAAATAGAGCTATTTGACCACCAGTGGTGGATTTTGCTTCGAACTAAGAATGCATGAAAACCATTGAAAACCTCTGGTTTGAATTGAAGAAGGCAATCAATGAACGCAGATGACGGATATTAAGGATCTAGAAGGATTCTGTATGGATGAATGGTCTAAGATCCCTCCCAATGTGTTCGCCAACTCATAAAACATTTTAGAGAAAAAGCTCAGTGCTGTTATCCTATCGAAAGGTGTTGAAAACAGGGGTGTCAATCATTTGGCCCCCTACCTTTTTGAGAGAAGAAATATATGACTTGTTATACATTGCATTAGTATAAAACAATAGAATGTTCCTTTTTTTCTGTCCATCGAATATGACTCGGTATTTCAAGTCTTATTTTAAACAGTCGTTTTTGCTCATCTTCATCAAGGGTGTCAATCATTTCAGACCACACTGTGTATACTTCCACAGGATCTTATTTGACCTGTCCCATTTACCCAGCAGTAAACAGCTATGTGTTTCTCTTATGAATTTGCAGAACAATACATTTCTCATTTGGTAATGATCACATTTAATGTGGAATGTTGGGTGAATAATTGATTTAGTGTCTCAAAAATGATTCTCCAGCTTGGCATCACGTATCACAATGTGGTTGTCAGGCTTTTGATGTTTTAACACACACCACAAACAACATCTGCTTAGTTACTGGTCTTTGGATCGTGAAATGAATTCATGGTACAACAGACATGTATTCAATGTTTCATCTTTAGGGGTTATTATGAGGTTGACTGGGCTGGAAAATAACGAATAATGTCGACAGTTGTTTTTTCAAAAACGTATTGTATGTTGAGGGATGTAAAATAGGAAAGGAGAGAAGAGGAGAAGGAAAGGAAAAGAAAGGAAGAATAGGATGAGAGAGGAGAAAGAAGGAGAGGACGAGGGAGGAGAAAGAAGAGGACAAGAGAGGAGAAAGAAGAGGACAAGAGAGGAGAAAGAAGGAGAGGACGAGGGAGGAGAAAGAAGAGGACAAGAGAGGAGAAAGAAGGAGAGGACGAGGGAGGAGAAAGAAGAGGACAAGAGAGGAGAAAGAAGAGAACAAGAGAGGAGAAAGAAGGAGAGGAAGAGGGAGGAAAAAGAAGGAGAGGAGAAAAAAGGAGAGGACGAGAGAGGAGAAAGGAGAGAACAAGAGAGGAGAAAGGAGAGAACAAGAGAGGAGAAAGGAGAGGACGAGAGATGAAAGGAGAGGACGAGAGAGGAAGGAGGGGACGAGAGAGGAAAGGACAGGAGAGGACGAGAGAGGAGAAAGCAAGGAGAGGACGAGAGAGGAAGGAGAGGACGAGAGCAGAAAGGAGAGGATGAGAGAGGAAAGGAGAGGACAAGAGCGGAAGGAGGGGAGGAGAGATGAAGTAGAGGACGAGAGAGGAAAGGAGAGGACGAGAGAGGAAGGAAAGGACGAGAGAGGAAGGAGAGGACGAGAGAGGAAAGGAGAGGGCGAGAGAGGAAGGAGGGGACGAGAGAGGAAAGGACAGGAGAGGACGAGAGAGGAGAAAGCAAGGAGAGGACGAGAGAGGAAGGAGAGGACGAGAGCAGAAAGGAGAGGATGAGAGAGGAAGGAGGGGACGAGAGAGGAAAGGACAGGAGAGGACGAGAGAGGAAAGGAGAGGACAAGAGCGGAAGGAGGGGAGGAGAGATGAAGTAGAGGACGAGAGAGGAAAGGAGAGGACGAGAGAGGAAGGAAAGGACGAGAGAGGAAGGAGAGGACGAGAGAGGAAAGGAGAGGACGAGAGAGGAAGGAGGGGACGAGAGAGGAAAGGACAGGAGAGGACGAGAGAGGAGAAAGCAAGGACGGGACGAGAGAGGAATGAGAGGACGAGAGCAGAAAGGAGAGGATGAGAGAGGAAAGGAGAGGACAAGAGCGGAAGGAGGGGAGGAGAGATGAAGTAGAGGACGAGAGAGGAAAGGAGAGGACGAGAGAGGAAGGAAAGGACGAGAGAGGAAGGAGAGGACGAGAGAGGAAAGGAGAGGGCGAGAGAGGATGGAAAGGACGAGAGAGGAAGGAAAGGATGAGACAGGAAGGAAAGAGGAAAGGAGAGGACAAGAGAGGAAGGAGAGGACGAGAGAGGATGAGAGAGGAGAACGAAGGAGAGGACGAGAGAGGAAAGGAGAGGACAGGAGAAGAAAGGAGTGGATGAGAGAGGAAGGCGAGGATGAGAGAGGAAACGAGAGAACGAGAGGAAGGAGAGGACGAGAGAGTAAAGGAGAGGACAAGAGAGGAAGGAGTGGATGAGAGAGGAAGGCGAGGATGAGAGAGGAAAGAGAGGACGAGAGGAAGGAGTGGATGAGAGAGGAAGATGAGGATGAGAGAGGAAAGAGAGGACGAGATGAAGGAGTGGACGAGAGAGGAAGATGAGAGAGGAAAGAGAGGACGAGAGGAAGGAGTGGATGAGAGAGGAAGATGAGGATGAGAGAGGAAAGAGAGGACGAGAGGAAGGAGTGGATGAGAGAGGAAGATGAGGATGAGAGAGGAAGGAGTGGATCAGAGAGGAAGGAGTGGATGAGAGAGGAAGATGAGGATGAGAGAGGAAAGAGAGGACGAGAGGAAGGAGTGGAGGAGAGAGGAAGGTGAGGATGAGAGAGGAAGGTGAGGATGAGAGAGGAAGGAGAGGATGAGAGAGGAAAGGACATGAGATCTAAATTAACCGTATACGGAAGTCATTTGGCGACAGGCAACAAGCTTCAGTAGAAGATGGAGGGATGAGACATACTAGATGAGTTGAGGGATAGAGATGTTTTACTCTGTGTCTGTCACTGTCTTACTGAATCTCCTCTCCTTCTATTTCTACTTCACTCTCACTCACTGTCAGAATATATATAGCAAAGTTAATCCTAAACTACTTTAGAGGCAACTCAGGCGTATATTTTTAGTCTCTCTCTCCCTCCCTTTTTTTTCTCTCTCTCTCTCTCTCTCTCTCTCTCTCTCTCTCTCTCTCTCTCTCTGCCCACTCTCTCTGTCTCTCTTTCAATTCAATTCAATTCACTTAAATTCAAGGGGCTTTATTGGCATGGGAAACGTGTTAACATTGCCAAAGCAAGTGAGGTAGATAATATACAAAAGTGAAATAAATAATAAAAATTAACATTAAACATTACACATACAGAAGTTTCAAAACAAGAAAGACATTACAAATGTAATATTATGTATACATACAGGGTTGTAACAATGTACAAATGGTTAAAGTACACAAGGGAAAATAAATAAACATAAATATGGGTTGTATTTACAATGGTGTTTGTTCTTCACTGGTTGCCCTTTTCTTGTGGCAACAGGTCACACATCTTGCTGCTGTGATGGCACACTGTGGAATTTCACCCAGTAGATATGGGAGTTTATCAAAATTGGGTCTGTTTTCGAATTTTTGTGGAACTGTTAAATCTGAGGGAAATATGTCTCTCTAATATGGTCATACATTGGGCAGGAGGTTAGGAAGAGCAGCTCAGTTTCCACCTCATTTTGTGGGCCGTGTGCACATAGCCTGTCTTCTCTTGAGAGCCAGGTCCGCCTACGGCGGCCTTTCTCAATTGCAAGGCTATGCTCACTGAGTCTGAACATAGTCTAAGCTTTCCTCAAGTTTGGGTCAGTCACAGTGGTCAGGTATTCTGCCACCGTGTATTCTCTGTTTAGGGCCAAATAGCATTCTAGTTTGATCTGTTTTTTTTTGTAAATTCTTTCCAATGTGTCAAGTAATTTTCTTTTTGTTTTCTCATGATCTGGTTGGGTCTAATTGTGTCTGTCTGTCTCCGCTCTCTCTGTCTTTCTCTGTCTTTCGGTCTCCCTCTCTCTGTCTTTCTCTTATTTTCTTTCTTTTTTCTCTCTCGCTCTATCTCTCTCTCTGTCTCTCTTGCTCTGTCTCTCTCGCTCTCTCTCTCTCTCTCTGTCTCTCTTGCTCTGTCTCTCTCTGTCTCTCTTGCTCTGTCTCTCTCGCTCTGTCTCGCTCTCTCTCTATGTCTCCCTCTCTCTGTCTTTGTTTCTCTCTTTGTCTCTCTCTCTCTCTGCAGGAGCGCATCTTCCTCACGTTATCCAACTACATATTCACAGCGATCTTTGTGGCAGAGATGACAGTAAAGGTAAGGATGGACTTAGGGGACCCTATTTATTTATTTATTTCACCTTTATTTAACTTCTTATGGGCAGGTGGGACGGTAGCGGCCCAACTGGCCAACATCCGGTGAAATTGCAGAGCGCGAAATTCAAACTACAGTATTATAAATATTTAACTTTCATAAAATCACAAGTGTAATACATCAAAATAAAGCTTAACTTCTTATTAATCCAGCCGCTGTGTCAGATTTAAAAAAGGCTTCACAGCGACAGCACACCATGCGATTATCTGAGGAGAGCGCCCCGCATACAAACACATGAAAATAATTTTTCAACCAGGCAGGTGCCACGAAAGTCAGAAATAGCGACATAATAAATGCCTTACCATTGATGATCTTCTTCTGTTGGCACTCCAAAAGGTCCCAGATACATCAGAAATGTTCCTTTTTGTTCGATAATGTCCTTCTTTAGATCCATAAAACTCAGTTTAGCTGGCTTGCTTCAGTCAATAATCCACCCATTTTCCCTCCATCAAAATGTATACAAAATGAATCCCAAACGTTACTAATAAACTTTTCCAAACAAGTCAAACAACGTTTATAATCAAACCTTTACGTACCCTAATACGTAAATAAACGATAAAATTCAAGACGGAGAATCGTTATTGTCTTTACCGGAGAAAAATACCAAAGAACGCGCTCTCTTCCAAGCGCTTGGAAACATTACAGCCAAAATGGGAGCCACCTACAAAAACTAAAATTTCTGGCAAATTTTTCCAAAAACCAGCATAAATCTCTTTCAAAAGATTGTTGACATCTAGTGGAAGCCCTAGGAACTGCAATCTGGGAGGATGTTGCCTTATAATAAAAGTGACAGCCATTGAAAACAGTTGAAGGCTGAATTCTTTTTTTGGGGGGGATGGTTTGTCCTCGGGGTTCCGCCTGCCATATCAGTTCTGTTATACTCACAGACATCATGTTAACAGTTTTAAAAACTTTAGAGTGTTTTCTATCAACATCTACCAATTATATGCATATCCTAGCTTCAGGCGGTTTACAATGGGCACGCTTTTCATCCAGATGTGAAAATACTGCCCCCTACCCAAGAGAGGTTAACCAGGTAGACTAGTTGAGAACAAGTTCTGAATTGCAACTCTGACCTGGACAAGAATAAAGCAAAGCAGTTCGACACATACAACAACACAGAGTTACACATTGAATAAACAAACATACAATCAATAATACAGTAGAAAAATCTATATACAGTGTGTGCAAATGAGGTAGGATAAGAGAGGTAAGGCAATAAATAGGCCATGGTAGCGAAGTAATTACAATATAGCAATTACACTGGAATGTGCAGAAGATGAATGTCCAAGTAGACGTACTGGGTGCAAAGAAGCAAGATAAATAAATAAATATAGTATGGTGATGAGGTAGATTGGATGGACTACATACAGATGAGGTATGTACTGGTGCAGTGATCTGTGAGCTGCTCTGACAGTTGGTGCTTTAAGCTAGTGAGGGAGGTAAGAGTCTCCAGCTTCAGTGATTTTTGCAGTTCGTTCCAGTCATTGGCAGCAGAGAACTGGAAGGAGAGGCGGCCAAAGGAAGAATTGGCTTTGGGGGTGACCAGTGAGATACACCTACTGGAGCGTGTGCTATACCCTACCAAGCGGTAAACCCGTAAACACGCAATGTCCTACCCAGAGAAGGGTAGTCTTCCTGGGCTAGACTCATCACTGTACCTCAGGGCTCTAGTTAAGGCCTTCATCCTTCTGGTCTGATCCACATAGCCAGATTAAAGCTCTACTCCCTCTAGGTGATATTAGGACATGTTGGGTAGGAGTTGCCCACAGGCAAAGATCTAGAAAAATCTTACCATAATCCTAACCTTTACAATCAGAGTGAAACAATACCAAACAGTTTTGTAATCCTACTCTTATAATGACTGCTTATAAACCAATATCCATCAGTGGATTCTGTGTACAATCTGCCCTCTGGTTTATCAATCTGTACTCAGGCTTATCAATCTGCCCTCAGGGTTATCAATCTGCAATCAGGCTTATCTATCTGCCCTCAGGCTAATCAATCTGCCCTCAGGCTAATCAATCTGCCCTCAGGCTTATCAATCTGCCCCCAGGCCTATCAATCTGCCCCAGGCCTATCAATCTGTCCTCAGGCTTATCAATCTGCCCCCAGGCCTATCAATCTGCCCCCAGGCCTATCAATCTGCCCTCAGGCTTATCAATCTGCCCCCAGGCCTATCAATCTGCCCTCAGGCGTATCAATCTGCCCTCAGGCCTATCAATCTGCCCTCAGGCTTAGCAATCTGCCCTCAGGCCTATCAATCTGCTCCCAGGCCTATCAATCTGCCCCCAGGCCTATCAATCTGCCCTCAGGCCTATCAATCTGCCCCCAGGCCTATCAATCTGCCCTCAGGCCTATCAATCTGCCCTCAGGCCTATCAATCTGCCCTGAGGCCTATCAATCTGCCCTGAGGCCTATCAATCTGCCCTCAGGCTTATCAATCTGCCCCCAGGCCTATCAATCTGCCCTGAGGCCTATCAATCTGCCCTCAGGCTTATCAATCTGCCCTGATGCCTATCAATCTGCCCTGAGGCCTATCAATCTGCCCTCAGGCTTATCAATCTGCCCTCAGGCCTATCAATCTGCCCTCAGGCCTATCAATCTGACCTGAGGCCTATCAATCTGCCATCAGGCCTATCAATCTGCCCCCAGGCTTATCAATCTGCCCTCAGGCCTATCAATCTGCCCTCATGCTTATTTGAATAAATAGAAAGAAAGAGAGAAGGGGGGAGAGAGTGAAGGTAGAGAGAGAAGATGGGAAGAGAAGGGGAGAGAGAGAGCGAGAAGGGGGGGGGGGAGAAGGGGAGAGATGAGAAAATAGAGCTTAACAAATACTTTAAGTACCTGAAGTACATAAAATACCTTAGTAGTATTTAGTTTAGATGACAGAAATACCTTCAAGGTCAAACAAAGCCAATTTTATCTGAATATCAAATAATTTCTGGGTAACAATTAACTACCGAAACTAACTGAACAAAAATAGTTTCTTAGCAAAGAGGCGTTTCTTTAAAAATAATTTTGCCAAGACTAGTCTGTGAGTTGTCTGGAAAACTAGTCTGGAAAACTGAAAATGTGCTGTTATTGGCAGAGAGGTTTGGAACTCTGTGTCTTATTGGTCTATTAACTAATTTACTGCATGGTGATGTCACCAGGAAGGCCAAAACTCCATCCCACCAAAACAGGCTGAAATTTCAGGTGGTCTTTTCAAACAACTCTTACACTAAAAGGGCATTGTCATCATTTTCACAATTTCACAGTAATATTCCAACCTCATAGTGTGGAAATATATACACTGCATGTGGACACTGCAAAAGTATGTGGACACCTGCTTGTCGAACATCTCATTCCAAAATCACGAGCATGAATATGGAGTAGGTCCCCCCTTTGCTGCACCTTTCTGGGAAGATGTTGGAACGTTGCTGCGTGGACTTGCTTCCATTCAGCCACAATACCATTAATGAGGTTGGGCACTGATGTTGGGCGATTAGACCTGGCTCGCAGTCTGTGTTCCAATTCATCCCAAAGGTGTTCGATGGGTTTGAGGTCAGGGCTCTGTGCAGGCCAGTCAAGTTCCACTGCACCGATCTCGACAAACTATTTATGTATGGACCTCGCTTTGTGCACGTGGGCATTGTCATGCTGAAACAGGAAAGGCCCTTCCCCAAACTGTTGCCACCAATTTGGAAGCACAGAATCGTCTAGAATGTAATTGTATGCTGTAGTTTTCAGATTTTGGAGCCTAGCCCTAACCATGAAAAACAGCCCCATACCATTTTTCCTCCTCCACCAAACTTTACAGCGGGCACTAGGGGCCTTTCTTTGGTTAAATGTCTTGGGTGTAAAAATAAGGAGCCTTTTGGACCTATATTCATCACTCCAGAGGAAGCGTTTCCACTGCTCCAGAGTCCCATGGCGGCGAGCTTTACACCACTCCAGCCGACGCTTGGCCTTGCGCGTGGTGATCTTAGGCTTGTGTGCCGCTGCTCAGTCATGGAAAACCATTTCATAAAGTTCCTGACGAATGGTTATTGTGCTGACATTGCTTCCAGAGGCAGTTTGGAGCTCAGTAGTGAGTGTTGCAATCGAGGACAGGCAATATTTATGTGCTACGTGCTTCAGCACTCAGCGGTTGCATTCTGTGAGCTTGTGTGGTCTACCACTTTGCGGCTGAGCCGTTGTTGTTCCTAGACTTTTCCACTTCACAATAACAGCACTAAGGGTGTAACCGAGGAATCTCTAGCAGGGCAGACATTTGACTAACGGACTTGTTGGAACAGTGGCCTCCTATGACAATGCCATGTTGAAAGTCACTGAGCTCTTCAGTAAAGGCCATTCTCCTGCCAATGTTTGTCTATGGAGATTACATGGCAGTGTGCTCAATTTTATACACCTGTCAGCAATGGGTGTGGTTGAAATAGCCGAATCCACTATTTTTGAAGGGGTGTATAACACTGGAAAATCATGTTTTTGAAGGCACTGGGCCCACCTCCAAATGATTGATCTTCAGCTCTACTGTTTTACAGATACAAAGCCTTTAGATACAAAGCCTTTAGATACAAAGCCTTTAGATACAAAGCCTTTAGATACAAAGCCTTTAGATACAAAGCCTTTAGATACAAAGCCTTTAGATACAAAGTCTTTAAGAAAACAGACTTCCCGTGTGATACCTGAGTAAGTCTCACACACACACAGAGACACACACACACACACACACACTCTTGAATGGGAGCGATCCACGGGAGAACGACTACCCCTTCTCATTACAAGCTCGGAAGTTCAAGGCTGACCACGGTATTGTTAACAGAAAACAGAATCCCCAATTGTAGGTAAATATCAGTCTTCATGGTCAATTTTCATGTGAAAACATGTTTCAAAGACAATCATGATACCAATAATTGCTTCTAATTCACCAGATGTATGTCCTTGAACCAAATATGTTTTTATCACATTAGGATACTTTATTTCCTAATGGCAGCCTGCAGTACCCCGGTTGGCCTTCGACTTGAGTTAGCCAATGAGAGCTGGCAGCACTGAGCTAGCCTGCAGAGTCACTTCCTGAAGTAGCTCAAACTGTGCATATTATGTCTCCATGAGACACCATCTTAAGCTTCAACTTCACTTGGTGTCAATGCACTATTGACTCTTTACATAGGAATTAATGGCACTCAATACAAAAGCAAGGACATTTGAATAATGGCTAGACATACTTTAAAATGTGTGTGTGTGTGTGTGTGTGTGTGTGTGTGTGTGTGTGTGTGTGTGTGTGTGTGTGTGTGTGTGTGTGTGTGTGTGTGTGTGTGTGTGTGTGTGAGAGAGAGAGAGAGACTGCGTGTGTGTGTGTGTGTGTGTGTGTGTGTGTGTGTGTGTGAGCTCAACGGTCTGTGATGACGAGAGAGATGAATGAATGTTTGTGTGTGTGTGTGTGTGTGTGTGTGTGTGTGTGTGTGTGTGTGTGTGTGTGTGTGTGTGTGTGTGTGTGTCTGTGTGTCTGTTTGTCTGTGTGTGTGTGTTATCTCTAATGACTGTATATATGAATGGACAAAGCTATCACTGACCGTTGAGCTTACAGACACACACACATACCCATCTTTTAATAATATGTCTAGCCAATATTCAAATGTCCTGGCTTTTGAATTGAGTCTCATGGCTTGTGGCAGGGGTGAGGAGGGGTGAGGGCAAGAGAAAGTTCACAGGTGTCACTCACTAAGACCTCTATCTCTATTCTGGGACCCAATGCAACACCAGGGCTCACCCACACAGACGCACACACACACAACACACATACACGCACATACACACATGCTCGCGCACACAGACAAAGACACAGACACACACATACAAATTTAGGGCAGACCAAGGCAACATTTAAATCATGCTCAAGAATAATGGGGCTCGGGAGAGGTTCATTAACGTCGCGCTCAGTCAGACATTTGGGCGGAACTCACATAGGAACCAAAGCCTTTGTAACCTCGACACATCTTTGTTTGTCAGGGGGTTGATCATTCTCTAAGTAAGACACTGCCTGATTATATATAGATTCATGCCTTTACACTCGGGTGAGGCGCAACATCGTATGCAAATTACCCATCCGGCTGCCTAGTTGAGATGCAGTTTGTCTCTGTGTGTCATTGTTGTGTCTCAGTCAGTTGTGTAGATTGAAATACGGAAGAACATTTTACAATAACAAAAGTTTGTCTTACAGTAGCAGTAAAAAGTTTGGACACACCTACTCATTCCAGGGTTTAAAAAAAGGTTTACTATGCAAATGTGTAAGGGTGGCTACTGTTAAAGAATCTCAAATATAAAATGTATTTTGCTGACGACATGATTCCATATGTGTTATTTCATAGTTTTGATGTCTTCACTATTACTCTACAATGTAGAAAATAGTAATAAAAAAATTAAAAACTTGAATGAGTAGGTCTGTTCAAACTTTTGACTGGTGCTGTATGTGTTTATTAGCTATGGCAAAAGCAGCAGCTACTCTTCCTGGGGTCCAGCTACTCTTCCTGGGGTCCAGCTACTCTTCCTGGGGTCCACAAAAAAACACAAAACATTAAAATAGGACAAGTAACAAAACACTGATCGACAAAGTCACACACATTTGAAATATGAAATACAAACAACAACTCAAAAATCATACTTGCGTGTGTTTGTGCGTGTCTCCTCACAGTCCTCCCGTTCCATGAGACGTTGTTTAATCCATTTTATAAAGGACATTTTGCTGTAAGCTTAAGTAATTCTATTTGGAAGGGTGTTCCATGCGATCTTGGCTCTGTATAACATTGTGCTTTGCCGTGAATTGTTTGGGGACTTGGGATCTGTGAAAAGACCCCTGGTGGTATGTCTTTTCTTTATGGGTGTCTGAGCTGAATGTTATTTGATTATGCAGACAATCTGGAATTTTCATCACTGTAATATTTCTCATAAAAACTAGAAGATTCAGTTAATCTCTCATCAACCCTCGTCCAGGAAAAGCTGACAAGATGTTAGTTCTGTGCGTGCAGTTTAAGGGAAAGGTGTGCTGCTCTGTTTTGAGTCCGGTGCAGCATTGCTTGGTCTTTCTGCGCTGCACCTGACTATATTACCGGACAGTAATCAAGATGGGACAAGACCAGAGCCTGAACAAATAGTACAGTTGATTTCAGTGTCAAAAACACAGAACATATTTTTTTTATAACAGACATACCCCTCTCCATCTTCATAACAAGTTTGTCAATATGACTTGACCATGATAAGTGACCATCCCAATGTTACTCCTGGGAGTTCAACTTCTTCAATTTGTTCAATGGTCACACCCTTTATGTACAACTCCAGTTGAGGTTTATGTCTTAGAGAATGTTTTGAACCAAATACAACTCTTTAAGTTTAAGTTGTATTTAAGACCAGTTTACTATTAATCACCATTTCTGATACTGACTGTAACTCCTTATTTAGACTTTCAGTGAGCTCACTGGCTTTGGGTGCTGACATGTACACACTGGAGAGTGTGGAATCATTTGCATACATAATCATTATTGCTTTGTGTAACACCAGTGGCAAATCATTTGTAAAGATAGAGAAGAAAACAGTCCCAAGGCAACTGCCCTGAGGTACACCGCACTGTACATAGCTGTTGTTAGAGAAGCTTCCATTTAAGAACACGCTCTGGATTCTATTGGATAAATAACTCTCCAACCATGTGATGGCAGGTGATGCAAAACCATAGCAAGTGAGTTTCTTCAATAACAATTCATGAGTAATAACATCAAAGACTGCACTGACATCTAATAATACAGCTCCAACTGTCATCGTTTTATTTTTTATTTTTTTACTAATCATATGTCATCTGCATCAGTGGAGTACAAGTTGATTGCCCTTCACTACACAGAGTACAGAAAACATGACGTAGACTGACCAGGTGAAACCAGGTGAAAGCTATGAACCTTTATTGATGTCACTTGTTAAATCTACTTCTATCAGTGTAGATGAAGGGTAGGAGACAGGTGAACCTTTTAGTGCAGTGGGCTAAATCAGGGTCACACAGAGTGTTTCTTGGTAGTCTTAAACAAATCTATTGTGACAAAAAAAGTATACACCTCACACACATTGTTACAGGCTTAGAAAAGAGAATACACCTGTACCATGTCAGATATACATTTGAAATCTATTCTAATTTGAGTTTGCATCCCAATATTACACTTTATATACATCACAGAAGACTGAAATATAACAAAACCATTTGATATAGAAACACCAGATTTTGGCGGCTTTTTTGAAGTAAAGTTTATTAATTATGAAATTATATATATTTTTAATGACATTCCACCCATGAGGCCAGTAGGTCATTTGACTGAAGGAAACGGCTAAACAAAATATTTTTAAAGATGAGACAATTGACACATGGATTGTGTGTGTTTGCCATTCAGAGGGTGAATGGGAGACAAAATATTTAAGTGCCTTTTAAAGGGGTATGGTAAGACGTGCCAGGCGCACCGGTTTTAGTGCTTTAAATACTGCAACGCTACTGGGTTTATGACGCTCAACAGTTTCCCGTGTGTATTAAGAATGGTCCATCAAAGGACATCCAGCCAACTTGACATAACTGTGGAACGCATTGGAGTCAACATGGATCAGCATCCCTGTGGAAAGCTTTCGACACCTTGTAGAGTCCATGCACCAAGAAATTGAGGCTGTTTGTAGGAAAAAATGGGGACAACTCAATATTAGGAAGGTGTTCTTAACGTTTTGTACACTTAGTATATATACAGTACCAGTCAAAAGTTTGGAAACACCCACTCATTCAAGAGTTTGTCGACTCTATTATTGTAGAATAATAGGGAAGACATCAAAACTATAAAACTATAAAATAACACATATGGAATCATGTAGTAACCAAAAGGTGTTAAACAAATCAAAATGTATTAGAGAATCTTCAAAGTAGCCACCCTTTTGCCTTGATGACAGCTTTGCACAATCTTGGCATTCTAAACCAGCTTCATGAGGTATTTAAATTAACAGGTGTGTATTGTTAAGAGTTAATTTGTGGAATTTCTTTCCTTAATGCATTTGAGCCAAATCAGTTGTGTTGTGACAAGGTATTGTTGGCATTCCCATGCTTTGCCCATTCCCATGCTTTGCCCATTCCCATGCTTTGCCTATTCCCATGCTTTGCCCATTCCCATGCTTTGCCCATTCCCATGCTTTGCCCATTCCCATGCTTTGCCCATTCCCATGCTTTGCCCATTCCCATTCTTTGCCCATTCCCATGCTTTGCCCATTCCCATGCTTCGCCCCTGACCTGTACACAACAGCAAAAGAGAAGCGTTGAAGGGAAAAGAAACACCTGGTGACCCGATCGTTTGTGTCCTTTCCCCTGGCCATCCAGATCAGGGGAGCATGGTCTGTGACCAGGGTGAAGTGGGTGCCCAACAGGTACAGTGGGGCAAAAAAAGTATTTAGAAAATCACATTGTAGGATTTTTTATTTATTTATTTGCAAATTATGGTGGAAAATAAGTATTATTTCCATATGTGTTATTTCATAGTTAATTATTCCAAAATGTAGAAAATAAATCTTGGGGGAAAAAATGGCATCCTATCTGAATAGACAGTTGCACAGTGATAAACATATTCTGTTAATATAGAAAGTATGTTATAAAAGGCCCCAAATTTTCCACACCCTGCTTAAAACATTTCCGCGCGTGTAAATCCTAAAAACACATATTCTCAACTGTACGCTACGCAAATGTGATTATAGATGCATGCAATGTGTATAAATAAATAAAACAGTTTGCAGGCTGTATTCAAAACTGTC
The DNA here is from genome assembly GCF_057628025.1 of Oncorhynchus mykiss. Lineage (NCBI taxonomy): Eukaryota > Metazoa > Chordata > Actinopteri > Salmoniformes > Salmonidae > Oncorhynchus > Oncorhynchus mykiss. The sequence goes on along the minus strand of NC_143037.1, from coordinate 9,571,161 downwards.
AAAGAAACCTGGCAAGCTTGATAGCTAGCAGCTAGTCTACCTACCGTGCCAAGTAACATCTCTCCAGACTTTAGGGTTTGGCAGTATCCCAGGACAGATAGCAGTGGTTCCAGCAACTGAGGCTAACTGCTTCGCGGCTAAACAGGTAGGCTAGTAGACAAACGTTTCTTCAACTAAAAAAGTTTTTGAAAACAACAAAACGAGCTCAGCATATTTTTTGTTATTTATTTACCCAGGGAAAAACACATTGAGACCTAGGTCTCATTTCCATATGTGCCCTGGGAACAATACAGAAAATACAATTATACACAATGTAAAACACAAAATTAAAAAGCAAATATTATATACACAATAAACAATCAAACAAAACAGACACATTTATCAATATAAAAACACCTTTCTCCTAAACTGACCCAGAGACAACAAATGAAAGTCACTTGGAGATGATTCCACAGGACAGGGGTCTGGTAGGAAGAGACCGAACTCTGTGGATACACGTGGAGTGTCCAGCGTTAACCAACCCTGTGATCTAGTGTTGTAATTCCAGTTTCTATATTTGGTCAGTGATGTTAAGTAAATTGGTTCTGATGACCTCATTTACTCATTTGCTTTCACTGTATGTGTTTGTATTGTTGTCTTTATTGTTTACCTGTTTGTATGTGAATGGAAGTGTAGACTATATGGCTCTATATCTGTCTGTGGTTATTCTCAGGTGGCTGCGCTGGGATGGTTGTTTGGTGATAAGGCCTACCTGAGGAGTAGCTGGAACCTTCTAGACGGGTTGCTGGTGATGATCTCAGCCATAGACATCCTTGTCTCATTGGTGTCCAACAGCAGCCCCAAGATACTGGGTATGCTCCGGGTGCTGCGCCTGCTGCGGACACTCAGGCCACTACGGTGAGTTGTATATACACACACACATGCTTGAGCACACACACGCTGGCACACACACACGCGCGCACATGACCAACGCACGGATGCACACAAACACACTCAAACACACACATATCTACCAGACTTACAGTGTGACTTTCCCCACTTCCAGTGTACTGTACCAACGTCACATATCTCCCACTAGGGAGGCCTGGAACAGCTGAAGCTACTTACAGCAGTGTGTGAATGGTAGTGTGTGGTTTTTAACCGTGGATTAAGGGAACTCACTTTAAAATGGGGAAAACTTTTTCTTGACTTTCTCTATCGGTGTCTTCTTTCTCTGAGAATGGTTCATGAGGTGCAGAAGAGCAGTGTGTGTGTTGGGCATGTTGGTGTGTGTGTGCATGATTGTGCACATGTGCGTGTGTGTGAGTTTGTGTGAAAGGGAAGACTCAACAATGTTTCTGATAGGTACAATTTTTCCCTCAGATGTCTCTATGATATATGGCCTGTCTGTGTGTTTGTTGTCATGCGGCTCAGTGTGAGCGCGTGTGTTTGTTCTTCCCTTGCCTCTTGCCTCTCCTCTCGTGAAGCTCTACCGACCTGCACTCAAATATTTATTAGCATCTCTGGAAAGCACAAAAATCTAATAGGAATTTTTCCTGCCCGATTTACCCACAAAACGCTGTGGGATAACCACTTCAATCTCCTACCTGACCCCTCTCAAATATGACCCCTGACCTCTAGTGAAATGGAATCTACTATTCCTGTCTTCAGACTAGGATTGCTTTTATCGTGTGTGTGTGTGTGTGTGTGTGTGTGTGTGTGTGTGTGTGTGTGTGTGTGTGTGTGTGTGTGTGTGTGTGTGTTTGTCCCCAGCAATAAAAAAAACCATCAGATGAACATAAACCAAAGGCCAAGTCATTTTCTTTGATATAGTTTGTACAGCTGATGTGGGTTCATGTACTGTCTAGGGGGCTTAAGTACTGTCTATGGGGTTTATGTACTGTCTAGGGGGCTTAAGTACTGTCTATGGGGTTTATGTACTGTCTATGGGGTTTATGTACTGTTTATGCGGTTTATGTACTGTGTATGGGGTTTATGTACTGTCTATGGGGTTTATGTACTGTCTATGGGGTTTATGTACTGTCTATGGGGTTTATGTACTGTCTATGGGGTTTATGTACTGTTTATGGGGTTTATGTACTGTCTATGGGGTTTATGTACTGTTTATGGGGTTTATGTACTGTCTATGGGGTTTATGTACTGTCTATGGGGTTTATGTACTGTCTAGGGGGCTTAAGTACTGTCTATGGGGTTTATGTACTGTGTATGGGGTTTATGTACTGTCTAGAGGGCTTAAGTACTGTCTATGGGGTTTATGTACTGTCTATGGGGTTGATGTCTGTCTATGGGGTTTATGTACTGTCTATGGGGTTTAGGTACTGTCTATGGGGTTGATGTACTGTCTATGGGGTTTATGTACTGTCTATGGGGTTTAGGTACTGTCTATGGGGTTGATGTACTGTCTATGGGGTTTATGTACTGTCTATGGGGTTTAGGTACTGTCTATGGGGTTGATGTACTGTCTATGGGGTTTATGTACTGTCTATGGGGTTTATGTACTGCCTATGGGGTTTATTTACTGTCTAGGGGGGTTATGTACTGTCTATGGGGTTTATGTACATTCTATGGGGTTGATGTACTTTCTATGGGGTTGATGTCTGTCTATAGGGTTTATGTACTGTCTATGGGGTTTGTGTACTGAAAGAAAGAGAGAGACATCAAGGGAAGAGGAGAACACTAACAAAAGGGTTCCTCAAGGGTTTGGGAAGGCTAATGGTTCTATATGGAGCCATAATGACTCAAATAACCTTTTGAGCTCTTCAATGGTTCTTTATAGTTCACAAAAGGGTTATTTGCTCTTTTAGTAATAATTGCAATGTAGGGGAGGTTTGCTCTCAGCTCTGTTTGTGCAGCTGTGACTGAGAGCCTCATTCCAGTTTATTTAATCTGTTGTGTCATGCTATTACATGTTATATATAACTATGCCTGGTGAAGATGTCTTGTGAAAGATATGGCCTTGTGTCATTTAAGAAGTGTTGTCTAAATCAGTCAGTGGTTCTCATTTCCCTCCTCAGGAACCCCCAGCTGTTCCAGAGGTAGTTCACTGGATTCAACTTGTCAATTAACACAATAATAACACCTATTGAATATTTTTTTTAAAAGCATATTATATGGCTAATCAGAAAAATATATTATATGGCTAATCAGAAAAATAAACCATGTATGGGTCTTCAAAAGGATCTGCAAAGAACCAGATTAACTTTATAGAACCACCTTCTTCATAAAGGGGTCTTTATTCCATTTAGAACCTCATGACCATGGTTCTAAAAAAGTGATATGAACAGTAGCACCAAAAAGGGTTCTGCTGTGGTTAATAGCCAAATGACCCTTATAGATACAAAAAAACGAAACAAAAATGGTGTGAACAGGGGATAGATAAAGAGAGGGGGAGAGAAATGCTGAGCTGGTGTTCTCTCCTCCCACCTACAAACACTACAGATTATCGCTCTGATCAGGAAATAATACATTCATCATTTATCCTTTCAGGGTATTAATTAGCTTTCAAACCCTGATACTCAGACCAAAGAAGAAGAGAGGAGAGAAGTGAGTAGAAGAGGGGAGGGGAGGGGAGAGGAGAGGAGAGGAGAGGAGAGGAGAGGAGAGGAGAGGAGAGGAGAGGAGAGGAGAGGAGAGGAGAAGAGAAGAGAAGAGAAGAGAAGAGAAGAGAAGAGAAGAGAAGAGAAGAGAAGAGAAGAGAAGAGAAGAGAAGAGAAGAGAAGAGAAGAGAAGAGAAGAGAAGAGAAGAGAAGAGGAGAGGAGAGGAGAGGAGAGGAGAGGAGAGGAGAGGAGAGGAGAGGAGAGGAGAGGAGAGAGGAGAGGAGCATGAAAATGCCACAATATCAGTATGCTGGTCTGGGAGTCTGCGCTGTACTGAAGGCCGTCTCAGAGAAAGTTCAGTTAGTTTGACAGGAAAGTAAACTTCTGATCAAGCAAAGCTCTGAAAACGAGGGCTTACTGTATACAGCACTGCACTGTATATGTGAAAACCCTAGAGATACTCATAACATGGATTCTGAAAAGAGCTTGTGTGGCAGGAATCTCATAGGACTAAATTAAAATAATGGAGAATATCAAAGCTTTACACAGCACTGTGGCATTAATAATAGCTAAAAAGCAGATCAATGTTTTATCACATTAAAAATATAGCACACAACATGACCCCTCACCCTGTAGATGATGTAATTGTCTGGAGGGTTCAATCCTTGGCACACCAGAGAATTGGACAAAATAATACTTGTGTGATTTATTTGTGTGTTTTCCAGTTTGTCAGTTCAGAGGCTTTAGTTTCAGGACAGGAAAAGAGAAGAGAGGGTGAATTAAACATGAGTCTGTCTGTGTTTTCCCCTGAAGCACTGGGGTGTGTATGGTTCACACACACACACACGCACACACGCACACACACACACACACACACACACACACCTCTCTGTCAGATATACCTCTCTGTCTGTTGTGACATTACAGGCAGAGGAAGAGTTTCTGTTCATCTAACTCTGTTCATCTAACTCCTCACAGAGTTTATCTGCTCAGTCTCATGTCTTCATTTCATACATTCATCAAACTTGTATGTGTGAACTTGTTCTCAACTAGCCTACCTGGTTAAATAAAGGTGAAATATACAGTATATATAGATTTTAAAACTCCTTTCTGCTCAGTTCAGCTCAGTTCAACTCAGTTCTGCTCAGTTCAACTCAGTTCAACTCAGTTCAGCTCATTTCAGCTTAGTTCAGCTCATTTCAGCTCAGTTCTAACACCCTGCATAGGCTAAAGGTGGTATGGAATAGTCCCCGCGATATGCAACTGTTCAGGGAAGTCAGGAACCAATACACGCAGTCAGTCAGGAAAGCAAAGGCTAGCTTCAAGCAGAAATTCACATCCTGTAGCTCGAACTCCAAAAAGTTTTGGGACACTGTCAAGTCCATGGAGAACAAGAGCACCTCCTCCCAGCTGCACTGAGGCTAGGTAACAAGGTCACCACTGATAAATCCATGATAATCGAAAATGTCAATAAGCATTTCTCAACAGCTGGCCATGTCTTCCTCCTGGCTACTCCAACCCCGGCCAACAGCTCCCCCCCCCCCCCCCCGCAGCTACTCGCCCAAGCCTCCCCAGCTTCTCCTTCACCCATATCCAGATAGCAGATGTTCTGAAAGAGCTGCAAAACCTGGACCCGTACAAATCAGCTGGGCTAGACAATCTGGATCCTCTCTTTCTAAAACTATCCGCCGCCATTGTTGCATCCCCTATTACCAGCCTGTTCAAACTCTCTTTCGTATCGTCCGAGATCCCCAAAGAAAGGGGGTGACACCCTAGACCCAAACTGTTACAGACCTATGTCCATCCTGCCCTGCCTATCTAAAGTCTTCGAAAGCCAAGTTAATAAACAGATCACTGACCATTTCGAATCCCACCGTTCCTTCTCCACTGTGCAATCCAGTTTCCGAGCCGGTCACGGGTGCACCTCAGCCACGCTCAAAGTACTAAACGATATCATCACCGCCATCGATAAAAGACAGTACTGTGCAGCCGTCTTCATCGACCTGGCCAAGGCTTTCGACTCTGTCAATCACAGTATTCTTATCGGCAGACTCAATAGCCTTGGTTTTTCTAATGACTGCCTCTCCTGGTTCACCAACTACTTTGCAGACAGAGTTCAGTGTGTCAAATCGGAGGGCATGTTGTCCGGACCTCTGGCGGTCTCTATGGGGGTACCACAGGGTTCAATTCTCGGACCGACTCTTTTCTCTGTATATATCGATGATGACGCTCTTGCTGCGGGCGATTCCCTGATCCACCTCTACGCATACAGCACTATTCTGTATACTTCTGGCCCTTCCTTGGACACTGTGCTAACTAACCTCCAAACGAGCTTCAATGCCATACAACACTCCTTCCGTGGCCTCCAACTGCTCGCTACAGTCCCTGCTTTGAATCCAGGCTATATCACAGCGGTATGAGGCCCTGCATCTCAGTGCAAGAGGTGTCACTACAGTCCCTGGTTCAAATCCAGGCTGTTTCACAGCAGTCTAAGGCACTGCATCTCAGTGCAAAATCCTGGTTCAAATACAGGCTGTATTACAGCAGTCTAAGGCACTGCATCTCAGTGCAAGAGGTGTCACTAGAGTCTCTGGTTCGAATCCAGGCTGTATCACACCCGGGTG
>NC_143037.1:9540000-9555000 GCF_057628025.1 Oncorhynchus mykiss | reverse complement strand
GTACCATTCACAACACAACCTGACACAGGTACCATTCACAACACAACCAGACACAGGTACCATTCACAACACAACCAGACACAGGTACCATTGACAACACAACCTGACACAGGTACCATTGACAACACAACCTGACACAGGTACCATTCACAACACAACCTGACACAGGTACCATTCACAACACAACCAGACACAGGTACCATTCACAACACAACCTGACACAGGTACCATTCACAACACAACCTGACACAGGTACCATTCACAACACAACCAGACACAGGTACCATTCACAACACAACCTGACACAGGTACCATTCACAACACAACCTGACACAGGTACCATTCACAACACAACCTGACACAGGTACCATTCACAACACAACCAGACACAGGTACCATTCACAACACAACCTGACACAGGTACCATTCACAACACAACCTGACACAGGTACCATTCACAACACAACCAGACACAGGTACCATTCACAACACAAACTGACCCAGGTACCATTCACAACACAACCAGACACAGGTACCATTCACAACACAACCAGACACAGGTACCATTCACAACACAACCAGACACAGGTACCATTCACAACACAAACTGACCCAGGTACCATTCACAATACTTACAGAGATGTTGTATATCCTCTACTTTCTTTCTAAACTGCCCTCGTGGAAAACTTGTTTGTGACAGATACTTGTGATGGTATCACAACCTACTGTAGGTAGCATAGCGGTTAGGAGCGTTGGGCCAGTAACAGAAAGGTTTGAATCTCGAGCCGACTAAGTGACAAATCTGACAATGTGCCCTTGAGCAAGGCACGTAACCCTAATGGCTTCTGTAAGTCACTCTAGATACGAGTGTCTGCTAAACGACGTAAATGTGTGATGTTCTCCCTCTCTCGCCAGGCTCTGATGTCTCTGTTCGTGCTGGCCTCTAAGGATGGTTGGGTTGATATCATGTGTGATGTTCTCCCTCTCTCGCCAGGCTCTGATGTCTCTGTTCGTGCTGGCCTCTAAGGATGGTTGGGTTGATATAATGTGTGATGTTCTCCCTCTCTCGCCAGGCTCTGGTGTCTCTGTTCGTGCTGGCCTCTAAGGATGGTTGGGTTGATATCATGTGTGATGTTCTCCCTCTCTTGCCAGGCTCTGATGTCTCTGTTCGTTCTGGCCTCTAAGGATGGTTGGGTTGATATCATGTAGGATGTTCTCCCTCTCTCGCCAGGCTCTGATGTCTCTGTTCGTTCTGGCCTCTAAGGATGGTTGGGTTGATATCATGTAGGATGTTCTCCCTCTCTCGCCAGGCTCTGATGTCTCTGTTCGTGCTGGCCTCTAAGGATGGTTGGGTTGATATCATGTGTTATGTTCTCCCTCTCTCGCCAGGCTCTGATGTCTCTGTTCGTTCTGGCCTCTAAGGATGGTTGGGTTGATATCATGTATGATGGATTAGATGCAGTGGGAGTCAACCAACAGGTATACAACACACACACACACACACACACACTCTGTTCCCTAGCGATACAGTAGCAGCTGTAGAACAAAGGCTTGGTTGGCCAGAGGCAGAGGAGTCTTGATTTTTACGTCAGCATTTCTGTCTGTGCTTCAGGAAACTTGTCATTGTTCTTCTCTGAGCTGCTTACTGTCCAACATTCTTCCGCATGCCCTGTGCACTGGATCTATGTATACATTTAGCTTTACTGATATACTGTGTATATAATAAACTGAATTATTCATGCATGGATTTATGCATTCGTATCTATGATTTAAAGTGTTGACTGGAGCAGCAGGATAGGTAGGTGTGTGACGGTGTCCTGGCATCTGGTAGTGTGTTCTTCTCTAGGTGGATAGAGACACACAGACACACACACACACACACACACACAGACACACAGACACACACACACACACACACACAGACACACACACACAGACACACAGACACACACACACACACACACAGACACACAGACACACACACACACACACAGACACACAGACACACACACACACACACACACACACACACACACACACAGACACACAGACACACACACACACACACACACACACAGACACACACACACACACACACAGACACACAGACACACACACACACACACACACACACAGACACACAGACACACAGACACACAGACACACACACACACACACACACAGACACACAGACACACACACACACACACACACACACACAGCGTTTGCCGTTAGAACGTCGCCACAGCGCTCGTTAACGTGTGTCTCCCCCTCCAGCCGCAGCTGAACCACAACCCCTGGATGCTCCTCTACTTCATCTCCTTCCTGCTCATCGTCAGCTTCTTCGTGCTCAACATGTTCGTGGGCGTGGTGGTGGAGAACTTCCACAAGTGTCGTCGCAGCCAGGAGGCCGAGGAGGCCAAGCGCAGGGAGGAGAAGAGACTGAAACGGATGGAGAAAAAGAGACGGAGTAAGGAGAAGGAGATGGCTGGTCGGTAGTCTTTCCACATCTTTCTGAGTCCTGCTTGTTTTGGTTTGATTCGCTTTGATTTGACCAAAGCCAAGCGATTGAGAGGGAACGCGTTAGACCTGAAGTCGCTGCTGTTTCTACTGTAGAAGTCCTTTTTCTTTCTATTTCCCCCCCCCCTGCTAGTTGTCCTCTCTCTGCCTGGTGGTCAGTGGTCACCCATTCTGGTCCTGGAGAGCTACTTTGGTTCCAGCCCACCAGTAACTGTAAAACCTGGATGAGTGTTAGTTCTGGGCTGGAACAAAAAGCACACACACATCGAGTCTCTCTCCAGGATCGGAGTTGGTGCGCTGGTCTAGTAGAATAGACACCCCGCCCCCTTTTCCTGCCTGGCCTATCATAGAGAGCATACTTATGACCGCCCCCTTGGAGCATGCCCAGTGAGTACTGGTGGGCGGGACTTGCATGATGTGGCACTTCCACAGGTAGAGGGAGGGGGGTGGGGTGAGGGGAAGGTAACGCCCCCTTCTATATCCCAACTCATTTCCTGCATATAGTTGTAGTACAGAGGGGTAGGTAGAACTACAAACCAAACTAGGAAGTGCCTAGATGCTGATCTAGGGTCTGATCTAATGGCTTCCTTCATATAGTAAAGGTTAGGGTTATACGATGGTCAGCAGATCCTAGATCTGTCCCCACCGCCCCTCCAGCTGTACAGGAACGGGTTACCAGACGCCCGATGTCGCCTCTCTCTATAGTAATTCCACTGCCTTCGAACCCCAGACATTGGACAAGAGAAGAGTTCATTCAGTCACTCTTACCCTCTCACACACATTCAGTCACTCACACCCTCTCACACACATTCAGTCACTCACACCCTCTCACACACATTCAGTCACTCACACCCTCTCACACACATTCAGTCACTCACTCACTCTCACACACATTCAGTCACTCACTCACTCTCACACACATTCAGTCACTCACTCCCTCTCACACACATTCAGTCACTCACACCCTCTCACACACATTCAGTCACTCACTCCCTCTCGCACACATTTAATCACTCACACAGAATGAACTCACTCCCTCTCACACACATTCAATCACTCACACAGAACGAACATACATTCAGTCACTCACTCCCTCTCATTCACTCCCGAACACACACGGTCTCTCTCTCTCACGCCTCTTATGCTCAACCTCTCACACACTTCTGTGTCTGTACAGACATGTAATATAAGACCCTTCATATCCATTGGTTTCTTTCTCAGTTTATAGTTTTCTATAGTTTTCTATAGTTTATAGTGTATCTATAGTGTGTTTATAGTGTGTTTATAGTGTATATCTATAGTGTGCTTATAGTGTATCTATAGTGTGTTTATAGGGTATCTATAGTGTGTTTATAGGGTATCTATAGTGTGTTTATAGGGTATCTATAGTGTGTTTATAGTGTGTTTATAGTGTATCTATAGTGTGTATCTATAGTGTGCTTATAGTGTATCTATAGTGTGTTTATAGGGTATCTATAGTGTGTTTATAGGGTATCTATAGTGTGTTTATAGGGTATCTATAGTGTGTTTATAGGGTATCTATAGTGTGTTTATAGGGTATCTATAGTGTGTTTATAGGGTATTTATAGTGTGTTTATAGGGTATCTATTGTGTGTTTATAGGGTATATATAGTGTGTTTATAGGGTATCTATAGTGTGTTTATAGGGTATCTATAGTGTGTTTATAGGGTATCTATAGTGTGTTTATAGGGTATATATAATGTGTTTATAGGGTATCTATAGTGTGTTTATAGGGTATCTATAGTGTGTTTATAGGGTATCTATAGTGTGTTTATAGGGTATCTATAGTGTGTTTATAGGGTATCTATAGTGTGTTTATAGGGTATTTATAGTGTGTTTATAGGGTATTTATAGTGTGTTTATAGGGTATCTATAGTGTGTTTATAGGGTATCTATAGTGTGTTTATAGGGTATCTATAGTGTGTTTATAGGGTATCTATAGTGTGTTTATAGGGTATCTATAGTGTGTTTATAGGGTATCTATAGTGTGTTTATAAGGTATCTATAGTGTGTTTATAGGGTATCTACACCGGTTGAATATCGGGATGGTTTTTGTTTTATTAAATCTGTCACGTCAAGCTTGTTATTTGTCTGTTGCTTGGAAACCTTTTCTTCACAGTTGTAACTGAAATGGTAAACATGTTGACAGATTGAGAGCACGTCTGAGTTAATGTATGTACAGTTAAGGTATAGCCCTTATGAATGGGCAGGTTTCAGAATCTATTGCTATCTTTTCTGGTTGACACAAGGGTTTTGGAGGAGTTGTTTTCCTCGTGTAGAGGTTGCTTGACTTTTCTGAAAGAGTTTAACTACACCAGAGTGGCTCTTTTTGTATTTCAATGATTTGTGACACAGATCTTTTGAATTTGGGATTTGAAAATAGGCGATCGACTGTTTACAAAATCTCCAACTGAGTCCTTGAATCCTGACTCCTTTATCAAGTGTATCAAGGAGCTCACACTGGAATAAGTTGAAAAGACTGAAGTATGTGCTCGACCCAGCGCTATCATATTCATCTATTATCCCGTGCCCGTCTCCCACTCGTCCCCCTGACTCTCTCTCATCCAATCCAGTGGGTTTTTTACCCACGCTCAGACTCTACCACAGCCTCTAGGTTTTCCTACCCACGCTCAGACTCTACCACAGCCTCTAGGTTGTCTACCCACGCTCAGACTCTACCACAGCCTCTAGGTTGTCTACCCACGCTCAGACTCTACCACACCCTCTAGGTTGTCTACCCACGCTCACACTCTACCACAGCCTCTAGGTTGTCTACCCACGCTCAGACTCTACCACAGCCTCTAGGTTGTCTACCCACGCTCAGACTCTACCACAGCCTCTAGGTTGTTTACCCACGCTCAGACTATACTACAGCCTCTAGGTTGTCTACCCACACTCAAACTCTACCACAGCCTCAATGTTGTCTACCCACGCTCAGACTCTACCACAGCCTCTAGGTTGTCTACCCACGATCAGACTCTACCACAGCCTCTAGGTTGTCTACCCACGCTCAGACTCTACCACAGCCTCTATGTTGTCTACCCACGCTCAGATTCTACCACCGCCTTTAGGTTGTCTACCCATGCTAATGCAGGGGGAAGAGAGTGTGTGTCACAAGCACCAGATGGTAGCAGAGCAGACTGTCAAAATATACAGGATCAACCCTCTCCCCCTCCTTTTCCCTCTCCTTATCCCTTTCTCTCCCTCTCTGCTTCACTCTCTCTCTCTCTCTCTCTCTCTCCCTCTCTCTCTCTCTCTCTCTCTCTCTCTCTCTCTCTCTCTCTCTCTCTCTCTCTCTCATTTCCCTCTCTCTTTATCCACCCCCGTCTCTCTCTCCCTCTCTCTCCTTCTCCTTTTCTCTCTCTCTTTATCTCATTCTCTCTCCCTCTCAATTTTCCCCTCTTTAATTCCATCTCTCTCCCTCCCCCTCTCTCCCTCCCTCTCTCGTTATCTCACGCCCTCCCTCTCTGCTTCCCTCTCTTTATATCTCTCCCTTTCTCCCTCTCCCTCGCCACTTACCTGTCTCACTCTCTTTGTCTCTCTCTCTCTCTCTCTGTCTCTCGATCTCTCTCCCTCTCCCTCTCTGCTTTCCTCTTTCGCTTTATCTCCCTCGCTCCCTCTCATTTTCCCTCTCTCTCTCTTTAATCCCCTCTCTCTCCAATTCCCTCTCTCTCAATTCATCCCCCTCTCCCTCTCTTTATCTCTCTCTCTCTCTCTTTCGCTCTCTTTATCATTTTCTCTCTCTCTCTCGCTCTCACTCTCTCGCCCTCTCCGTTTCCCTCGATCTCTCTTTGTCAATTCATTTAAATTCAATTTAAGAGCTTTATTGGCATGGGAAATATTAACAAAGCAAGACAATAAACAAAAGTGAAATAAACAATACAAATTAACAGTAAACATCACACTCACAAAAGTTCCAAAGTAATAGATATTACAAATGTCATATTTGTTCAAAATAGTTAAAGTACAAAAGAGAAAATAAATAAACACAGTTGAAGTCGGAAGTTTACATACACCTTAGTCAAACACATTTAAACCCAGTTTTTCACAATTTCTGACATTTAATCCCAGTAAAAATCCCCGGCAATAGGTCAGTTAGGATCATAACTTCACGGTGCTTCACAGTTGGCATGATGTCCTTCAGCTAGCAAGCCTCCCCCTTTTTCTTCCAAACATTCAACTTCAACTGTAGGTTATACTTACAATGGCGTTTATTCTTCCCTCTATATAACCCTATCCCCATTCCTCTCTATAGTTCTACTTCTATTAAATCCACTGAGACAGGCAGACAGGCAGACAGGCAGACAGACAGACAGATAGACAGACAGACAGACAGACAGACAGACAGACAGACAGACAGACAGACAGACAGACAGACAGACACAAAGACAGACAGACACGTCAGACACGACAGACAAGCAGACAGACACAACAGACATGACATACAGACAGATACAACAGACATGACAGACAGACAGACACAAAGACAGACAGACACGACAGACAGGCAGACAGACACGACAGACAGGCAGACAGACAGACAGACAGACACGACAGACACGACAGACAGACAGACAGACAGACACAACAGACAGACAGACAGACAGACAGACAGACAGACAGACAGACACAAAGACAGACAGACAGACACGACAGACAGACAGACAGACACAACAGACAGGCATACAGACAGACAGACAGACAGACAGACACAACAAGCCGACCCCAATTATGTGCCTTACAGCCTATTATTGTTGTTCTGTTTAATTGTATTAGGGAAGTCAGCACTGAGTACTCAAAAGGGTGTGTGTGTGTATGGGTGTGTGCAGGCGTGCATGTGCATTTGTGTGTGTGTATATGTGTGTGTGCAGGCGTGCATGTGCGTTTGTGTGTGTGTATAATTATCTAACACGCAAGCAAACCATTTTCTTTAGCTAAACTTGGCAATTGCCTCTTTTCACAAGCGACTTTGGAGGGGAAGAGAGGCGGAGAGGACGATAGTAGAGGAGGAGAGGAGGAGAGGAGGAAAGTAGAGGAGGAGGAGAGGAGGATAGTAGAGGAGGAGAGGAGGAAAGTAGAGGAGGAGAGGAGGAGAGGACGATAGTAGAGGAGGAGAAGAGGAGGATAGTAGAGGAGGAGAGGAGGAAAGTAGAGGAGGAGAGGAGGAAAGTAGAGGAGTAGAGAGGATAGAGGAGAGAAGAGGAGGAGAGGAGGATAGTAGAGGAGGAGAGGAGGAAAGGAGGAAAGTAGAGGAGGAGAGGAGGATAGGAGAGGAGGAGGAGAGGAGGATAGTAGAGGAGGATAGGAGAGGAGGATAGGAGAGGAGGAAAGGAGAGGATAGTAGAGGAGGAGAGGAGGATAGGAGAGGAGGAAAGTAGAGGAGGATAGGAGAGGAGGAGAGGAGGATAGTAGAGGAGGAGAGGAGGATAGTAGAGGAGGAGAGGAGGAGGAGTGAGGAGAGGAGGATAGGAGGAGGAGAGAGGAGAGGAAAGGAGGATAGGAGGAGGAGAGAGGAGAGTAGAGGAGGAGAGGAGGAGGAGAGAGGAGAGGAGAGGAGGAGGGGAGGTGGATGGTATAGGAGGAGGATAGGAGTAGAGGAGGAGAGGAGGAGAGGAGGGGAGGTGGATGGTAGAGGAGGAGCAGAGGAGGAGAGGAGTAGAGGAGGAGAGGAGTGGAGGTGGATGGTAGAGGAGGAGGATAGGAGGAAGGAAGGATATAAAAGAGGGGATAAGGGAGAGGAGAGAAAAAGAGATGGACATGAGTCAGTCAGGGTGTAGGGTGTGTGTATATGTGTGTGTGCAGGCGTGCATGTGCGTTTGTGTGTGTGTATAATTATCTAACACGCAAGCAAACCATTTTCTTTAGCTAAACTTGGCAATTGCCTCTTTTCACAAGCGACTTTGGAGGGGAAGAGAGGCGGAGAGGACGATAGTAGAGGAGGAGAGGAGGAGAGGAGGAAAGTAGAGGAGGAGGAGAGGAGGATAGTAGAGGAGGAGAGGAGGAAAGTAGAGGAGGAGAGGAGGAGAGGACGATAGTAGAGGAGGAGAAGAGGAGGATAGTAGAGGAGGAGAGGAGGAAAGTAGAGGAGGAGAGGAGGAAAGTAGAGGAGTAGAGAGGATAGAGGAGAGAAGAGGAGGAGAGGAGGATAGTAGAGGAGGAGAGGAGGAAAGGAGGAAAGTAGAGGAGGAGAGGAGGATAGGAGAGGAGGAGGAGAGGAGGATAGTAGAGGAGGATAGGAGAGGAGGATAGGAGAGGAGGAAAGGAGAGGATAGTAGAGGAGGAGAGGAGGATAGGAGAGGAGGAAAGTAGAGGAGGATAGGAGAGGAGGAGAGGAGGATAGTAGAGGAGGAGAGGAGGATAGTAGAGGAGGAGAGGAGGAGGAGTGAGGAGAGGAGGATAGGAGAAGGAGAGAGGAGAGGAAAGGAGGATAGGAGGAGGAGAGAGGAGAGTAGAGGAGGAGAGGAGGAGGAGAGAGGAGAGGAGAGGAGGAGGGGAGGAGAGGAGGAGGAGAGGAGGAGGAGAGGAGGAGAGGAGAGGAGGAGAGGAGGAGAAGAGAATAGTCAAGGAGGAGAGGAGAAGGAGAGGAAGATAGTAGAGGATAGGAGTGGAGGAGATGAGAGGAGGAGAATAGCATAGTAGAGGAGGAGGAGGAGGAGGAGAGGAGGATAGTAGAGGAAGAAGATTGGAGGATAGGAGAGGGGGAGAGGAGGAAAGTAGAGGAGGAGGAGAGGAGGATAGTAGAGGAGGAGAGGAGGAAAGTAGAGGAGAAGAGGAGGAGAGGTCGATAGTAGAGGAGGAGAAGAGGATGATAGTAGAGGAGGAGAGGAGGAAAGTAGAGGAGGAGAGGAGGAAAGTAGAGGAGTAGAGAGGATAGAGGAGAGAAGAGGAGGAGAGGAGGATAGTAGAGGAGGAGAGGAGGAAAGGAGGAAAGTAGAGGAGGAGAGGAGGATAGGAGAGGAGGAGGAGAGGAGGATAGTAGAGGAGGATAGGAGAGGAGGATAGGAGAGGAGGAAAGGAGAGGATAGTAGAGGAGGAGAGGAGGATAGGAGAGGAGGAAAGTAGAGGAGGATAGGAGAGGAGGAGAGGAGGATAGTAGAGGAGGAGAGGAGGATAGTAGAGGAGGAGAGGAGGAGGAGTTAGGAGAGGAGGAGAGGAGGAGGAGAGAGGAGAGGAAAGGAGGAGAGGAGGATGAGAGAGGAGAGTAGAGGAGGAGAGGAGGAGGAGAGAGGAGAGGAGAGGAGAGGAGAGGAGGAGGAGAGGAGAGGAGGAGAGGAGGAGGAGAGGAGGAGGAGAGGAGGAGAGGAGAGGAGGAGAGGAGAAGAAGAGAATAGTCAAGGAGGAGAGGAGAAGGAGAGGAAGATAGTAGAGGATAGGAGAGGAGGAGATGAGAGGAGGAGAATAGCATAGTAGAGGAGGAGGAGGAGGAGGAGAGGAGGATAGTAGAGGAAGAAGATAGGAGGATAGGAGAGGGGGAGAGGAGGATAGTAGAGGAGGAGGAGAGGAGGAGATGAAGAGGAGAGGGGGAGGCGAGGAGGAGAGGTGGAGAAGAAGAGGATAGTTGAGGAGAGGAGGAGAGGAGGGAGGAGGAGGGAGAGAGGAGGAGGAGAGGAGGCTAGTAGAGGAGGAGAGGAGGATAGTAGAGGAGGAGAGGAGGATAGTAGAGGAGGAGGAGAGGAGGAGAGGAGAGGAGGATAGGTGGAGGAGAGGAGGAGGAGAGGAGAGGAGGATAGTAGAGGAGGAGGAGAGGAGGATAGGTGGAGGAGAGTAGGAGGAGAGGAGGATAGAAGAGGAGGAGAGGAGGAGGAGAGGAGGATAGTAGAGGAGAAGAGGAGGAGAGGAGGAGGAGAGAGGAGAGGAGGATTGTAGAGGAGAAGAGGAGGAAAGTAGAGGAGGAGAAGAGGATAGGAGGAGGGGAGGAGGATAATAGAGGAAAGGAGAATAGTAGAGGAGGAGAGGAGGAGCAGAGGAGGAGAGGAGGAGAGGAGAATAGTAGAGGAGGTGCAGAGAAGGAGAGGAGGAGAGGAGGAGAGGAGGGGAGGTGGATGGTATAGGAGGAGGATAGGAGGAGAGGAGTAGAGGAGGAGAGGAGTGGAGGTGGATGGTAGAGGAGGAGGATAGGAGGAAGGAAGGATATAAAAGAGGGGATAAGGGAGAGGAGAGAAAAAGAGATGGACATGAGTCAGTCAGGGTGTAGGGGATGAGAGGAGGAAGGGAGATGTGAGGAGGGAGGGAAGTGAGGATGATAAAATGAGGTTGCACTTCATCCATGTTTCTCAAATGTCAAAGTTTTAAGGATTGGGTTAAGTTTAGATATTAACACTGAATGGTTAAGGTAAGGGTTAAGGTTTGGGTTAAGTTTAGATATTAACACTGAATGGTTAAGGTAAGGGTTAAGGTTTGGGATAGGCTAAACACAAGCATCTCAAAAACAACTTTCTATTGTTGGATTCGAACTTGCAACTTTTGGAGTAAGAGGCATTAACTCTGCATGATTAACGTAATGGTTAAGGTCCCATCGTCATCGACAAATATTTTTGGGGCTCCCGAGTCGCAGAGCGGTCTAAGGCACTGCATCTCAGTGCCAAAGGCGTCACTACAGTTCCTGGTTTGATTCCAGGCTGTATCATAACCGACCGTGAGTCCCACAGTGCAGCGCACAATTTGCCCAGCATCGTCTGGGTTTGGCCGGGGAAGGCCGTCATTGTAAATAAGAATTTGTTTTTAAGTGACTTGCCTAGTTAAAATAAAGGTTAAATAAAATTAAAATCCTTTGGCCCTTTGGGATCAGAAACAGATGCCCCATCCCGTCCACAATGCCCTATCAAAATCAAAATTGACTTGAAGAACCTACACCGCTCACTGTTGCCCCTAGTGGCCAGTTTCCACGTCATCTCCCGACGTCCTCAGACATGGATGGACGTCGAATTCTGACTTGTATCACAGGTGACCTGACTGGGTCAATCTATACTTTACCTAACGAGCACACACACAGGAGGCTTATGGTGACACTCTGATATTCTCCCCTACCTAGTGGTGAGACGTATAGATGGAGAAAGGGAGGCGGAAAGGTTGAGGGAGGGAATCAGAAATTCAGGGAGAGTCAAATAGGGGGGGAGCGAGAGAGAGAGACTGAGAGAGATGAGAGACACAGAGAGAGAGAGAGATGAGAGACAGAGAGAGAGAGAGAGATGAGAGACAGAGAGAGAGAGAGAGAGATGAGAGACAGAGATAGAGAGAGATGAGAGACAGAGAGAGATGAGAGACACAGAGAGAGAGAGATGAGAGACAGAGAGAGAGAGAGAGATGAGAGACAGAGAGAGATGAGAGACAGAGCGAGATGAGAGAGAGAGATGAGAGACAGAGAGAGATGAGAGACAGAGAGAGATGAGAGATGAGAGACAGAGAGAGATGAGAGAGAGAGAGATGAGAGAGATGAGAGAAAGAGATGAGACAGAGAGAGAGAGAGATCAGAGATCACTGCCCACAAAATGAGGTGGAAACTGAGCAGCACTTCCTAACCTCCTGCCCAATGTATGACCATATTAGAGAGACATATTTCCCTCAGATTACACAGATCCACAAAGAATTCGAAAACAAATCCAATTTTGATAAACTCCGATATCTACTGGGTGAAATTCCACAGTGTGACATCACAGCAGCAAGATTTGTGACCTGTTGCCACGAGAAAAGGGCAACCAAGTGAAGAACAAACACCATTGTAAATACAACCCATATTTATGCTTATTTATTTTATCTTGTGTCCTTTAACCATTTGTACATTGTTAAAACACTGTATACATATATAATATGACATTTGTAATGTTTTTATTGTTTTGAAACGTCTGTATGTGTAATGTTTACTGTTAATTTTTATTGTTTATTTCACTTTATATATTATCCAACTCACTTGCTTTTTAATGTTAACACATGTTTCCCGTACCAATAAAGCCCTTGAATTGAATTGAGAGAGAGAGAGATCAGAGAGAGATGAGAGAGAGAGAGAAAGAGATGAGAGAGATGAGAGACAGAGAGAGACAGAGAGAGAGAGAGAGAGATCAAAGAGAGATGAGAGCCAGAGAGAGAGATCAGAGAGATGAGAGACAGAGAGACAGATGAGAGGAAGAGATGAGAGAGACAGAGAGAGAGAGATCAGAGAGAGATGAGAGACAGAGAGAGACAGAGAGACAGAGAGAGAGAGAGATCAGAGAGAGAGATGAGAGAGAGAGAGAGAGAGACAGAGAGAGAGAGAGAGAGAGAGAGAGATCAGAGAGACAAAGAGAGATGAGAGACAGATAGAGAGAGATCAGAGAGAGATGAGAGACAGAGAGACAGATGAGAGAAAGAGATGAGAGAGACAGAGATGAGAGAGACAGAGAGAGACAGAGAGAGGTATGGGAGACAGAGAGACAGAGAGAGGGAGAGATCAGAGGGGGAGAGAGAGATCAGAGAGAATGAGAGACAGAGAGAGACAGAGAGAGGTATGGGAGACAGAGAGAGGGAGAGATCAGAGAGAGAGAGAGATCAGAGAGAGATGAGAGAAAGAGATGAGAGAGACAGAGAGATCAGAGAGAGATGAGAGACAGAGAGAGACAGAGAGAGGAATGGGAGACAGAGAGAGGGAGAGATCAGAGAGAGAGTGATCAGAGAGAGATGAGAGACAGAGAGACAGATGAGAGAAAGAGATCAGAGAGAGACAGAGAGAGAGAGATCAGAGAGAGACAGAGAGACAGAGAGAGAGAGAGAGAGAGATCAGAGAGAGATGAGAGACAGAGAGAGACAGAGAGAGGTATGGGAGACAGAGAGACAAATCCAATGTTGATGGGTGAAATATCACAGACTCGTGACCTGTTGCAACAAGAAAAGGTCAACCAGTGAAGAACAAACGCCATTGTAAATACAATCCATATTTATGTTTATTTATTTTCCCTTTCATACTTTAACCATTTGCACATTGTTACAAAACTGTATATACATTGAGGGAAAAAAGTATTTGATCCCCTGCTGATTTTGTATGTTTGCCCACTGACAAAGAAATTATCAGTCTATAATTTTAATGGTAGGTTTATTTGAACAGTGACAGACAGATTAACAACAAAAAATGTATGAACTGATTTGCATTTTAATTTAATTTAAGTTTATTTATTTTCCCTTTCATACTTTAACCATTTGCACATTGTTACAAAACTGTATATACATTGAGGGAAATAAGTATTTGACCCCTCTGCAAAACATGACTTAGTACTTGGTGGCAAAACCCTTGTTGGCAATCACAGAGGTCAGACGTTTCCTGTAGTTGGCCACCAGGTTTGCACACATCTCAGGAGGGATTTTGTCTCACTCCTTCTCCAAGTCATTAAGGTTTCGAAGATGATGTTTGGCATCTCGAACCTTCAGCTCCCTCCACATATTTTCTTTGGGATTAAGGTCTGGAGACTGGCTAGGCCACTCCAGGACCTTAATGTGCTTCTTCTAGAGCCACTCCTTTGTTGCCTTGGCCGTGTGTTTTGGGTCATAGTCATGCTGGAATACCCATCCACGACCCATTTCAATGCCCTGGCTGAGGGAAGGAGGTTCTCACCCAAGATTTGACGGTACATGACCCCATCCATCGTCCCTTTGATGTGGTGAAGTTGTCCTGTCCCCTTAGCAGAAAAACACCCCGAAAGCATAATGTTTCCACCTCCATGTTTGACGGTGGGGATGGTGTTCTTGGGGTCATAGGCAGCATTCCTCCTCCTCCAAACACGGCAAGTTTATTTGATGCCAAAGAGCTCCATTTTGGTCTCATCTGACCACAATACTTTCACCCAGTTGTCCTCTGAATCATTCAGATGTTCATTGGCAAACTTCAGACGGGCATGTATATGTGCTTTCTTGAGCAGGGGGACCTTGCTCAATCCTTCACGGCGTAGTGTGTTACCAATTGTTTTCTTGGTGACCACAGTCAGCTGCCTTGAGATCATTGACAAGATCCTTCCGTGTAGTTCATGGCTGATTCCTCACCGTTCTCATGATCATTGCAACTTCACAAGGTGAGATCTTGCATGGGGCCCCAGGCCGAGGGAGATTGACAGTTCATTTGTGTTTCTTCCATTTGGGAATAATCGCACCAACTGTTGTCACCTTCTCACCAAGCTGCTTGGCGATGGTCTTGTAGCCCATTCCAGCCTTGTGTAGGTCTACAATCTTGTCCCTGACATCCTTGGAGAGCTCTTTGGTCTTGGCCATGGTGGAGAGTTTGGAATCTGATTGATTGATTGCTTCTGTGGACAGGTGTCTTACAGGTAACAAGCTGAGATTAGGAGCACTCCCTTTAAGACACCTGAGAGCCAGAAATCTTTCTGATTGAGAGGGGGTCCAATACTTATTTCCCTCATGAAAATGCAAATCAATTTATAACATTTTTGACATGCTTTTTCTGTATTTTTGTTATTGTTATTCTGTCTCTCACTGTTCAAA
>NC_143037.1:9527500-9530000 GCF_057628025.1 Oncorhynchus mykiss | reverse complement strand
TTGAAACCTATCGGTCATTTCACAGTATTCAGCACATAGTTCCACTGTGTTACAAACCTGACACACAGACATCCAACCCCATACACAGACATCCAACCCCATACACAGACATCCAACCCCATACACAGACATCAAACCCCACACACAGACATCCAACCCCACACACAGACATCCAACCCCACACACAGACATCCAACCCCATATACACAGACATTCAACCCCATACACAGACATCCAACCCCATACACAGACATCCAACCCCAAACACAGACATCCAACCCCACACACAGACATCCAACCCCATACACAGACATCCAACCCCATACACAGACATCCAACCCCATACACAGACATCCAACCCCATACACAGCCATCAAACCCCATACACAGACATCCAACCCCACACACATACATCCAACCCCATACACAGACATCCAACCCCATACACTGTATTTGTAAACCAATGCAACCGAAGCTCCTTCAAGTTCAAACTGATACACACACATTCAACCCAACCAGAACCTCTTTCAACCCCATACACAGACATATATTCACTCCAACCCAATCAAAGCCTACTCACGCTGTGAAATTAAACCCATCGTGCTGTGCCAGGGACTTCAGTGTGTCTGTATTTACCAACCAAGCCTTGTGTTCCTGAAGTTACTGAGTGTGGCTCAGTCCCAAAACAACTCCTAGTTCCTCACCCTTGCTTTGTAGACTTCAAAGAATTGGATGGATATAGGTAATGTATGCTAAGGGGCTAAGAGGTTGTTTTTGGACTCTTTTTTAATATTGGTGCTCTTTCCTAACTTATTACCTTTTTATGTCGGTAATGATGTTTAATGATTCACCAATGCTTTCAGCTAAAGGGGTCTTGGTTCTCCCAAGAGTAAAATAGCATCTTGTATATGACAAAATAAAAAATAAAAAAACATCTCATTCCCTATTGAAGTATAAATACATTTTTTGCCTGAATCCTTTCATGGGGCACCAACATGTAGGGTACCCAAGCTTCCTCACACAGGGCACCAACATGTAGGGTACCCAAGCTTCCTCACACAGGGCTCCAACATATAGGGTACCCAAGCTTCCTCACACAGGGCTCCAACATGTAGGGTACCCAAGCTTCCTCACACAGGGCACCAACATATAGGGTACCCAAGCTTCCTCACACAGGGCTCCAACATGTAGGGTACCCAAGCTTCCTCACACAGGGCTCCAACATGTAGGGTACCCAAGCTTCCTCACACAGGGCACCAACATGTAGGGTACCCAAGCTTCCTCACACAGGGCTCCAACATGTAGGGTACCCAAGCTTCCTCACACAGGGCTCCAACATGTAGGGTACCCAAGCTTCCTTACACAGGGCTCCAACATGTAGGGTACCCAAGCTTCCTCACACAGGGCTCCAACATGTAGGGTACCCAAGCTTCCTCACACAGGGCTCCAACATGTAGGGTACCCAAGCTTCCTCACACAGGGCTCCAACATGTAGGGTACCCAAGCTTCCTCACACAGGGCTCCAACATGTAGGGTACCCAAGCTTCCTCACACAGGGCACCAACATTTAGGGTACCCAAGCTTCCTCACACAGGGCACCAACATGTAGGGTACCCAAGCTTCCTCACACAGGGCACCAACATGTAGGGTACCCAAGCTTCCTCACACAGGGCTCCAACATGTAGGGTACCCAAGCTTCCTCACACAGGGCACCAACATATAGGGTACCCAAGCTTCCTCACACAGGGCACCAACATATAGGGTACCCAAGCTTCCTCACACAGGGCTCCAACATATAGGGTACCCAAGATTCCTCACACAGGGCTCCAACATGTAGGGTACCCAAGATTCCTCACACAGGGCTCCAACATGTAGGGTACCCAAGCTTCCTCACACAGGGCTCCAACATGTAGGGTACCCAAGCTTCCTCACACAGGGCTCCAACGTGTAGGGTATCCAAGATTCCTCACACAGGGCTCCAACATGTAGGGTACCCAAGATTCCTCACACGGGGCACCCACATGGACATTCAGTTTAACATGCTAGTCATTTATCAGATGCTCCCTATTAGCGGACCACATAGGTCTAAGGCCCCTTGGGTTGGTAGAGTGTTCGAGGGTCTGTTCGATGTTTATGTAATGTTATGTTTCTTTGTGTGTGTGTGTGAGAGAGAGAGAGAGAGAGAGAGAGAGAGAGAGAGAGAGAGAGAGAGAGAGAGAGAGAGAGAAAGAGAAAGAGAGAAATTATCCCCACCTCACTTCTTCACTTTCCTCTTGTCTCAGTTCTCTTTTTCTCACAAGAGTAGACCTTACACCCCTGCAATGTGAACACAAACACGCACACGCACTGTGCACATACATACAAACAGACACACACACACTTTAAAAGTCTTTCAGGCTGATTTGGCGAAAGCTAATACAGATGTTGTCTTGACTCATTGGTTTGGCATGACATCACAGTGTCAGTCTGTACCCGTAAAATCAATTCTCCCTCTAAGTGC
>NC_143037.1:9520000-9522500 GCF_057628025.1 Oncorhynchus mykiss | reverse complement strand
TGAGGGTGGTGAGAGAGAGACAGGCAGTGATGAGGGTGGTAGAGAGAGAGAGAGACAGAGAGAAAGAGAAACAGAGAGAGAGATGAGGGTGGTAGAGAGAAACAGAGAGATGAGGGTGGTAGAGAGAGTGACAGATAGATGAGGGTGGTAGAGAGAAACAGAGAGAGAGATGAGGGTAAGGAGGAGTGGGTGGCCAGATGAGTCAGTAAATCCCTGTAGAGTTAGTTGTCTGATCGTCTAACTATATGCCTACTTGGAAAAGAGAGAAGGGCATTCTTAATTCCCCCAGGCTCCAAGACACTTTCATACTGTTAGCCTTTTCAGAGAGAAGGAGAGGGGGAGGTAGAGGAGAGAGGGAGAGAGTGGGATAGTAGTGAGAATATTACTCTGGGAAATGAGTTATTCTGGGAGAGTGGGACGTCAGAGGAGAGAGACTATAATAACTGCAACCTATGGAATATTGTAATACTAATCCTCCCTCCCTCCCTCCCTCCCTCCCTCCCTCCCTCCCTCCCTCCCTCCCTCCCTCCCTCCCTCCCTCCCTCCCTCCCTCCCTCCCTCCCTCCCTCCCTCCCTCCTCCCTCCCTCCCTCCCTCTCCCTTCCTCTCCTTCTATTCCTCCCTCCTCCCACCACCCCTTCCTCTCCTTCCATTTCTCCCTTCCTCTCCCCTTCCTCTCCTTCCATTCCTCCCTCCCTCTCCTTCCATTCCTCTGCCCTTCCATTCCTCTCCTTCAAATCCTCTCCTTCAATTCCTCTCCTTCCATTCCTCCCTCCCTCCCACCACCCTCCCTCTCCTTCCATTCCTCTCCTTCCTTTCCTCTCCTTCCATTCCTCCCTCCCTCTCACCCCTTCCTCTCCTTCCTTTCCTCCCTCCCTCCCTCCCACCACCCCTCCCTCTCCTTCCATTCCTCTCCTTCCATTCCTCAACTTCCATTCCTCCCTCCCTCCCCACCACCCCCTCCTTCCATTCCTCTCCATCCATTCCTCTCCTTTCATTCATCCCTCCCTCTCCTTCCATTCCTCCCTCCCTCTCCCCTCCTCTCCTTCCATTCATCCCTCCCTCTCCCCTTCTTCTCCTTCCATTCCTCCCTCCCTCCCTCCCACCACCCCTCCCTCTCCTTCCATTCCTCTCCTTCCATTCCTCAACTTCCATTCCTCCCTCCCTCCCACCACCCCTCCTTCCATTCCTCTCCATCCATTCCTCTCCTTCCATTCATCCCTCCCTCTCCTTCCATTCCTCCCTCCCTCTCCCCTTCCTCTCCTTCCATTCATCCCTCCCTCTCCCCTTCTTCTCCTTCCATTCCTCCCTCCCTCACCCCTTCCTCTCCTTCCTTTCCTCCCTCCCTCCCTCCCTCCCTCCCTCCCTCCCTCCCTCCCTCCCTCCCTCCCTCCCTCCCTCCCTCCCTCCCTCCCTCCCTCCCTCCCTCCCTCCCTCTCCCTCCCTCTCCCCTTCCTCTCCTTCTATTCCTCCCTCCCTCCCACCACCCCTTCCTCTCCTTCCATTTCTCCCTTCCTCTCCCTTCCTCTCCTTCCATTCCTCCCTCCCTCTCCTTCCATTCCTCTCCTTCCATTCCTCTCCTTCAAATCCTCTCCTTCAATTCCTCTCCTTCCATTCCTCCCTCCCTCCCACCACCCTCCCTCTCCTTCCATTCCTCTCCTTCCTTTCCTCTCCCTTCCATTCCTCCCTCCCTCACCCTTCCTCTCCTTCCCTTTCCTCCCTCCCTCCCTCCCACCACCCCTCCCTCTCCTTCCATTCCTCTCCTTCCATTCCTCAACTTCCATTCCTCCCTCCCTCCACCACCCCTCCTTCCATTCCTCTCCATCCATTCCTCTCCTTCTATTCATCCCTCCCTCTCCTTCCATTCCTCCCTCCCTCTCCCCTTCCTCTTCCTTCCATTCATCCCTCCCTCTCCCCTTCTTCTCCTTCCATTCCTCCCTCCCTCCCTCCCACCACCCCTCCCTCTCCTTCCATTCCTCTCCTTCCATTCCTCAACTTCCATTCCTCCCTCCCTCCCACCACCCCTCCTTCCATTCCTCTCCATCCATTCCTCTCCTTCCATTCATCCCTCCCTCTCCTTCCATTCCTCCCTCCCTCTCCCTTCCCTCTCCTTCCATTCATCCCTCCCTCTCCCCTTCTTCTCCTTCCCCATTCCTCCCTCCCTCACCCCTTCCTCTCCTTCCTTTCCCTCCCTCCCTCCCTCCCACCACCCCTCCCTCTCCTTCCATTCCTCTCCTTCCATTCCTGAACTTTCCATTCCTCCCTCCCTCCCACCACCCCTCCTTCCATTCCTCTCCATCCATTCCTCTCCTTCCATTCATCCCTCCCTCTCCTTCCATTCCTCCCTCCCTCTCCCTTCCTCTCCTTCCATTCATCCCTCCCTCTCCCTTCTTCTCCCTCCCTCCCTCCCTCCCTCTCCCCTTCCTCTCCTTTATCTCCTCCCTCCCTCCCACCACCCCTTCCTCTCCTTCCATTTCTCCCTTCCTCTCCCCTTCCTCTCC
>NC_143037.1:9505000-9515000 GCF_057628025.1 Oncorhynchus mykiss | reverse complement strand
ACCTGTGTGTGTGTATATAACATGACCTGTGTGTGTATGTATATAACATGACCTGTGTGTGTGTGTGTATAACATGACCTGTGTGTGTGTATATAACATGACCTGTGTGTGTGTATATAACATGACCTGTGTGTGTGTGTTGTAGGTGGAACCAGCTGGATCTGGCCATAGTGTTGCTGTCCATCATGGGCATCACTCTGGAGGAGATTGAGGTTAACGCATCCCTGCCCATCAACCCTACTATCATCAGGATCATGAGAGTACTGAGGATAGCAAGAGGTGTAGACAAACACACACACATGTACACACGAACACACACACACATGTACACACGTACACACACACACATGTACACACGTACACACACATACACACACACGCACACACACACACGGACACACACACACACACACACACACACACACACACACACACACACACACACACACACATACACACATACACACACTCACACACATTATCTCTCTCTTTTTCTCTCTACACACACACACAAGTACACGCACTAAATCCTCCTCCGTTACTGTCCTTCTGTTTTAATATGGGTTGTAAAGCAGTGTTTCCCAGGGTTTCTCCTCTTTTTTGTGTGGCTGGCCCCAAAGCATCCCTGGAAAGGTGTGAAGAGACCAGATGGCACCGGGAACAAAGCCATCTCACACACACAGGACAGAGAGGGAGGGGACTCAGGGAGGCAGACTGGGAGCGAGAGGAGGGGACAGGTGATGAGCTCAGGGTGACAGACTGAGAGGGACAGGAGGGGACAGGTGCTGAGCTCAGGGAGACAGACTGGGAGGGAGGGGACGGGTGGTGAGCTCAGGGAGACAGACTGGGTGGGAGGGGACGGGTGGTGAGCTCAGGGAGACAGACTGGGAGGGAGAGGAGGAGACAGGTGGTGAGCTCAGGGAGACAGAAAGGAGACAGGGACCGAGAAGTACTGTCTGTTTACAGAAAGGAGAAAGGGACAGATAAGTACTGCCTGTTTACAGAAAGGAGACAGGGACAGATAATTACTGCCTGTTTACAGAAAGGAGACAGGGACAGATAATTACTGTCTGTTTACAGAAAGGAGACAGGGACAGAGAATTACTGCCTGTTTACAGAAAGGAGACAGGGACCGAGAAGTACTGCCTGTTTACAGAAAGGAGACAGGGACAGATAATTACTGTCTGTTTACAGAAAGGAGACAGGGACAGAAAATTACTGCCTGTTTATAGAAGGAGACAGGGAAAGACAAATTAGAAAGAGAGGATGATGGTAAAAGGTGGCAGAGGAAGAGGAGAAATAAGAAGATAAGAATAAGAAGAAGAGGAGAAATGTATAGGAAAGTAGTGAATGCTGAGTGAGGAGGTAGAGGAGATGTAGAGGAGAGGTAGAGAAGAGGTAGAGGAGAGGTAGAGGAGAGGTAGAGGAGAGGTAGAGGGGAGGTAGAGAGGAGGTAGAGAGGAGGTAGAGGAGAGGTAGTGGAGAGGTAGAGGAGCGGTAGAGAGGAGGTAGAGGGGAGGTAGAGGAGAGGTAGAAGAGAGGTGGAGAGGAGGTAGAGGAGAGGTAGAGGAGAGGTAGAGGAGAGGTAAAGGAGAGGTAGAGAGGAGGAAGGGGAGAGGTAGAGAGGAGGTAGAGGGGAGGTAGAGTAGAGGTAGAAGAGAGGTGGATAGGAGGTAGAGAGGAGGTACAGGAGAGGTAGAGAGGAGGTAGAGGAGAGGAAGAGGGGAGGTAGAGAGGAGGTAGAGGAGAGGTAGAGGAGAGGTAGAGGAGAGGTAGAGGAGAGGTAGAGGAGAGGTAGAGGGGAGGTAGAGAGGAGATAGAGGAGAGGTAGAGGAGAGGTAGAGAAGAGGTAGAGAGGAGGTAGAGGAGAGGTAGAGAGGAGGTAGAGGAGAGGTAGAGAGGAGGTAGAGGAGAGGTAGAGGAGAGGTAGAGGGGAGGTAGAGAGGAGATAGAGGAGAGGTAGAGGAGAGGTAGAGGAGAGGTAGAGAGGAGGTGGAGGAGAGGTAGAGAGGAGGTAGAGGGGAGGTAGAGGAGAGGTAGAAGAGAGGTGGAGAGGAGGTAGAGGAGAGGTAGAGGAGAGGTAGAGGAGAGGTAGAGGAGAGGTAGAGAGGAGGTGGAGGAGAGGTAGAGAGGAGGTAGAGGGGAGGTAGAGGAGAAGTAGAGGGGAGGTAGAGGAGAGGTAGAGGAGAGGTAGAGGAGAGGTAGAGGGGAGGTAGAGGAGAGGTAGAGGAGAGGTAGAGGGGAGGTAGAGAGGAGGTAGAGGAGAGGTAGAGGAGAGGTAGAGGAGAGGTAGAGAGGAGGTAGAGGAGAGGTAGAGGGGATGTAGAGAAGAGGTAGATGAGAGGTAGAGGAGAGGTAGAGGAGAGGTAGAGGAGAGGTAGAGGGGAGGTAGAGAGGAGGTAGAGAGGAGGTAGAGGAGAGGTAGTGGAGAGGTAGAGGAGCGGTAGAGAGGAGGTAGAGGGGAGGTAGAGGAGAGGTAGAAGAGAGGTGGAGAGGAGGTAGAGGAGAGGTAGAGGAGAGGTAGAGGAGAGGTAGAGAGGAGGTGGAGGAGAGGTAGAGAGGAGGTAGAGGGGAGGTAGAGGAGAAGTAGAGGGGAGGTAGAGGAGAGGTAGAGGAGAGGTAGAGGAGAGGTAGAGGGGAGGTAGAGGAGAGGTAGAGGAGAGGTAGAGGGGAGGTAGAGAGGAGGTAGAGGAGAGGTAGAGGAGAGGTAGAGGAGAGGTAGAGAGGAGGTAGAGGAGAGGTAGAGGGGATGTAGAGGAGAGGTAGAGGGGAGGTAGAGAGGAGGTAGAGAGGAGGTAGTGGAGAGGTAGAGGAGAGGTAGAGGAGCGGTAGAAGAGATGTAGAGAGGAGGTAGAGGAGAGGTAGAGAGGAGGTAGAGGAGAGGTAGAGGGGATGTAGAGAAGAGGTAGATGAGAGGTAGAGGAGAGGTAGAGGAGAGGTAGAGGAGAGGTAGAGGGGAGGTAGAGAGGAGGTAGAGAGGAGGTAGAGGAGAGGTAGTGGAGAGGTAGAGGAGCGGTAGAGAGGAGGTAGAGGGGAGGTAGAGGAGAGGTAGAAGAGAGGTGGAGAGGAGGTAGAGGAGAGGTAGAGGAGAGGTAGAGGAGAGGTAAAGGAGAGGTAGAGAGGAGGAAGGGGAGAGGTAGAGAGGAGGTAGAGGGGAGGTAGAGTAGAGGTAGAAGAGAGGTGGATAGGAGGTAGAGAGGAGGTACAGGAGAGGTAGAGAGGAGGTAGAGGAGAGGAAGAGGGGAGGTAGAGAGGAGGTAGAGGAGAGGTAGAGGAGAGGTAGAGGAGAGGTAGAGGAGAGGTAGAGGAGAGGTAGAGGGGAGGTAGAGAGGAGATAGAGGAGAGGTAGAGGAGAGGTAGAGAAGAGGTAGAGAGGAGGTAGAGGAGAGGTAGAGAGGAGGTAGAGGAGAGGTAGAGAGGAGGTAGAGGAGAGGTAGAGGAGAGGTAGAGGGGAGGTAGAGAGGAGATAGAGGAGAGGTAGAGGAGAGGTAGAGGAGAGGTAGAGAGGAGGTGGAGGAGAGGTAGAGAGGAGGTAGAGGGGAGGTAGAGGAGAGGTAGAAGAGAGGTGGAGAGGAGGTAGAGGAGAGGTAGAGGAGAGGTAGAGGAGAGGTAGAGGAGAGGTAGAGAGGAGGTGGAGGAGAGGTAGAGAGGAGGTAGAGGGGAGGTAGAGGAGAAGTAGAGGGGAGGTAGAGGAGAGGTAGAGGAGAGGTAGAGGAGAGGTAGAGGGGAGGTAGAGGAGAGGTAGAGGAGAGGTAGAGGGGAGGTAGAGAGGAGGTAGAGGAGAGGTAGAGGAGAGGTAGAGGAGAGGTAGAGAGGAGGTAGAGGAGAGGTAGAGGGGATGTAGAGAAGAGGTAGATGAGAGGTAGAGGAGAGGTAGAGGAGAGGTAGAGGAGAGGTAGAGGGGAGGTAGAGAGGAGGTAGAGAGGAGGTAGAGGAGAGGTAGTGGAGAGGTAGAGGAGCGGTAGAGAGGAGGTAGAGGGGAGGTAGAGGAGAGGTAGAAGAGAGGTGGAGAGGAGGTAGAGGAGAGGTAGAGGAGAGGTAGAGGAGAGGTAGAGAGGAGGTGGAGGAGAGGTAGAGAGGAGGTAGAGGGGAGGTAGAGGAGAAGTAGAGGGGAGGTAGAGGAGAGGTAGAGGAGAGGTAGAGGAGAGGTAGAGGGGAGGTAGAGGAGAGGTAGAGGAGAGGTAGAGGGGAGGTAGAGAGGAGGTAGAGGAGAGGTAGAGGAGAGGTAGAGGAGAGGTAGAGAGGAGGTAGAGGAGAGGTAGAGGGGATGTAGAGAAGAGGTAGATGAGAGGTAGAGGAGAGGTAGAGGAGAGGTAGAGGAGAGGTAGAGGGGAGGTAGAGAGGAGGTAGAGAGGAGGTAGTGGAGAGGTAGAGGAGAGGTAGGAGCGGTAGAAGAGATGTAGAGAGGAGGTAGAGGAGAGGTAGAGGAGCAGTAGAGGAAGAGGAGAGGAGAGGTAGGGAGGACGTAGAGGAGAGAGAGGGGATGTAGAGGAGAGGTAGAGAAGAGGTAGAGGAGAGGTAGAGGAGGTGTAGAGGGGAGGTAGAGGAGAGGTAGAGGAGAGGTAGAGAGGAGGTAGAGAGGAGGTAGAGGAGAGGTAGAGGAGGTTGTAGAGGGGAGGTAGAGGAGAGGTAGAGGAGAGGTAGAGAGGAGGTAGAGAGGAGGTAGAGGAGAGGTAGAGAGGAGGTAGAGGAGAGGAAGGGGAGAGGTAGAGGAGGGTTAGAGGGGAGGTAGAGAAGAGGTAGAGGAGAGGTAGAGGAGAGGTAGAGTGGAGGTAGAGGAGAGGTAGAGGAGAGGTAGAGGGGAGGTAGAGGAGAGGTAGAGGAGAAGTAGAGGAGAGGTAGAGGGGAGGTAGAGGAGAGGTAGAGGAGAGGTAAAGGGGAGGTAGAGAAGAGGTAGAGAAGAGGTAGAGGAGAGGTAGAGGAGAGGTAGAGGAGAGGTAGAGGGGAGGTAGGGAGGAAGTATAGGAGAGGTAGAGGAGAGGTAGAGAAGAGGTAGAGGAGAGGTAGAGAGGAGGTAGAGGAGAGGTAGAGTGTGTGCGTGTGTGTGTGTGTGTGTGTGTGTGTGTGTGTGTGTGTGTGTGTGTGTGTGTGTAGAGGCCTGCTCCTCTGGATAATTTGTCAACTTCAAACAGACAGTTATTTCATTCATGTTGTGGCCATCCTCCACTGTTACCAATCAACCCTGCCTCCTCCTTTTCCTCCTCCTCCTCCTCCAGCGCCCTGTCAGTGACATCATCACAGAGCCCAACCTCCATTAGTATGTCACCGAATATGTTTTACTACAGTTATTCTGTAGTAATGTATGTGTGTGTGTGTGTGTTTGTGTGTGTGTGTGTGTGTGTTGTGTGTGTGTGTGTGTGTGTCGTCAGTCCTGAAGCTACTGAAGATGGCAGTGGGGATGAGAGCGTTGCTGGACACGGTCATGCAGGCCCTGCCTCAGGTAAAGTACAGTAGAAGTACTAGGTAGTAGGAGTACTAGTCAGTAGAAGTACTAGGCAGTAGAAGTACTAGGCAGTAGAAGTACTAGGTCATAGAAGAACTAGGCAGTAGAAGTACTAGGTAGTAGAAGTACTAGGCAGTAGAAGTACTGGGCAGTAGAGTTACTAGGCAGTAGAAGTACTAGGTAGTAGAAGTACTTGGCAGTAGAAGTACTAGGCAGTAGAAGTACTAGGTAGTAGAAGTCCTAGGTAGTAGAAGTACTAGGCAGTAGAAGT
Organism: Oncorhynchus mykiss; assembly: GCF_057628025.1. Lineage (NCBI taxonomy): Eukaryota > Metazoa > Chordata > Actinopteri > Salmoniformes > Salmonidae > Oncorhynchus > Oncorhynchus mykiss. The sequence continues at coordinate 9,509,286 of NC_143037.1, read as the reverse complement.
ACTAGGTAGTAGAAGTACTAGGCAGTAGAAGTACTAGGCAGTAGAAGTACTAGGTAGTAGAAGTACTAGGCAGTAGAAGTACTAGGCAGTAGAAGTCCTATGTAGTAGAAGTACTAGGCAGTAGTAGTACTAGGTAGTAGAAGTACTAGGCAGTAGAAGTACTAGGTAGTAGAAGTACTAGGCAGTAGAAGTACTAGGCAGAAGAAGTACTAGGTAGTAGAAGTACTAGGCAGTAGCAGTACTAGGCAGTAGGTGTTCTAGGCAGTAGAAGTACTAGGTAGTAGAAGTACTTGGCAGTAGAAGTACTAGGCAGTAGAAGTACTAGGTAGTAGAAGTACTAGGCAGTAGAAGTACTAGGCAGTAGAAGTACTAGGTAGTAGAAGTACTAGGCAGTAGAAGTACTAGCTAGTAGAAGTACTAGGCAGTAGAAGTACTAGGCAGTAGAAGTACTAGGCAGTAGAATTACTAGGCAGTAGAAGTATTAGGCAGTAGAAGTACTTGGCAGTCGAAGTACTAGGTAGTAGAAGTACTAAGCAGTAGAAGTACTAGGCAGTAGAAGTACTAGGTAGTAGAAGTACTAGGTAGTAGAAGTACTAGGCAGTAGAAGTACTAGGCAGTAGAAGTACTAGGCAGTAGAAGTACTAGGCAGTAGAAGTACTAGGTAGTAGAAGTACTAGGTAGTAGAAGTACTAGCTAGTAGAAGTACTAGGCAGTAGAAGTACTAGGCAGTAGAATTACTAGGCAGTAGAAGTATTAGGTAGTAGAAGTACTAGGCAGTAGAAGTACTAGGCAGTAGAAGTACTAGGTAGTAGAAGTACTAGGCAGTAGATGTACTAGGCAGTAGAAGTACTAGGCGGTAGAAGTACTAGGTAGTAGAAGTACTAGGTAGTAGAAGTACTAGGCAATAGAAGTACTATGCAGTAGAAGTACTAGGTAGTAGAAGTACTAGGCAGTAGAAGTACTAGGCAGTAGAAGTACTAGGCAGTAGAAGTACTAGGTCATAGAAGAACTAGGCAGTAGAAGTACTAGGTAGTATAAGTACTAGGCAGTAGAAGTACTAGGCAGTAGAGTTACTAGGCAGTAGAAGTACTAGGTAGTAGATGTACTTGGCAGTAGAAGTACTAGGCAGTAGAAGTACTAGGTAGTAGAAGTCCTAGGTAGTAGAAGTACTAGGCAGTAGAAGTACTAGGTAGTAGAAGTACTAGGCAGTAGAAGTACTAGGCAGTAGAAGTACTAGGTAGTAGAAGTACTAGGCAGTAGAAGTACTAGGCAGTAGAAGTCCTATGTAGTAGAAGTACTAGGCAGTAGAAGTACTAGGTAGTAGAAGTACTAGGCAGTAGAAGTACTAGGTAGTAGAAGTACTAGGCAGTAGAAGTACTAGGCAGAAGAAGTACTAGGTAGTAGAAGTACTAGGCAGTAGCAGTACTAGGCAGTAGGTGTACTAGGCAGTAGAAGTACTAGGTAGTAGAAGTACTAGGCAGTAGAAGTACTAGGTAGTAGAAGTCCTAGGTAGTAGAAGTACTAGGCAGTAGAAGTACTAGGCAGTAGAAGTCCTATGTAGTAGAAGTACTAGGCAGTAGAAGTACTAGGTAGTAGAAGTACTAGGCAGTAGAAGTACTAGGTAGTAGAAGTACTAGGCAGTAGAAGTACTAGGCAGAAGAAGTACTAGGTAGTAGAAGTACTAGGCAGTAGCAGTACTAGGCAGTAGGTGTTCTAGGCAGTAGAAGTACTAGGTAGTATAAGTACTTGGCAGTAGAAGTACTAGGCAGTAGAAGTACTAGGTAGTAGAAGTACTAGGCAGTAGAAGTACTAGGCAGTAGAAGTACTACGTAGTAGAAGTACTAGGCAGTAGAAGTATTAGGCAGTAGAAGTACTAGGCGGTCGAAGTACTAGGTAGTAGAAGTACTAAGCAGTAGAAGTACTAGGCGGTAGAAGTACTAGGTAGTAGAAGTACTAGGTAGTAGAAGTACTAGGCAGTAGAAGTACTAGGCAGTAGAAGTACTAGGCAGTAGAAATACTAGGTAGTAGAAGTACTAGGTAGTAGAAGTACTAGCTAGTAGAAGTACTAGGCAGTAGAAGTACTAGGCGGTAGAAGTACTAGGCAGTAGAATTACTAGGCAGTAGAAGTATTAGGCAGTAGAAGTACTAGGCAGTAGAAGTACTAGGCAGTAGGAGTACTAGGTAGTAGAAGTACTAGGCAGTAGATGTACTAGGCAGTAGAAGTACTAGGTAGTAGAAGTACTAGGTAGTAGAAGTACTAGGTAGTAGAAGTACTAGGCAATAGAAGTACTATGCAGTAGAAGTACTAGGTAGTAGAAGTACTAGGCAGTAGAAGTACTAGGCAGTAGAAGTACTATGCAGTAGAAGTACTAGGCAGTAGAAGTACTAGGTCATAGAAGAACTAGGCAGTAGAAGTACTAGGTAATAGAAGTACTAGGCAGTAGAAGTACTAGGCAGTAGAGTTACTAGGCAGTAGAAGTACTAGGTAGTAGAAGTACTTGGCAGTAGAAGTACTAGGCAGTAGAAGTACTAGGTAGTAGAAGTCCTAGGTAGTAGAAGTACAAGGCAGTAGAAGTACTAGGTAGTAGAAGTACTAGGCAGTAGAAGTACTAGGCAGTAGAAGTACTAGGTAGTAGAAGTACTAGGCAGTAGAAGTACTAGGCAGTAGAAGTCCTATGTAGTAGAAGTACTAGGCAGTAGAAGTACTAGGTAGTAGAAGTACTAGGCAGTAGAAGTACTAGGTAGTAGAAGTACTAGGCAGTAGAAGTACTAGGCAGAAGAAGTACTAGGTAGTAGAAGTACTAGGCAGTAGCAGTACTAGGCAGTAGGTGTACTAGGCAGTAGAAGTACTAGGTAGTAGAAGTACTAGGCAGTAGAAGTACTAGGTAGTAGAAGTCCTAGGTAGTAGAAGTACTAGGGAGTAGAAGTACTAGGTAGTAGAGGTACTAGGCAGTAGAAGTACTAGGCAGTAGAAGTACTAGGTAGTAGAAGTACTAGGCAGTAGAAGTACTAGGCAGTAGAAGTCCTATGTAGTAGAAGTACTAGGCAGTAGAAGTACTAGGTAGTAGAAGTACTAGGCAGTAGAAGTACTAGGTAGTAGAAGTACTAGGCAGTAGAAGTACTAGGCAGAAGAAGTACTAGGTAGTAGAAGTACTAGGCAGTAGCAGTACTAGGCAGTAGGTGTTCTAGGCAGTAGAAGTACTAGGTAGTAGAAGTACTTGGCAGTAGAAGTACTAGGCGGTAGAAGTACTAGGTAGTAGAAGTACTAGGCAGTAGAAGTACTAGGCAGTAGAAGTACTAGGTAGTAGAAGTACTAGGCAGTAGAAGTACTAGCTAGTAGAAGTACTAGGTAGTAGAAGTACTAGGCAGTAGATGTACTAGGCAGTAGAAGTACTAGGTAGTAGAAGTACTAGGTAGTAGAAGTACTAGGCAATAGAAGTACTATGCAGTAGAATTACTAGGTAGTAGAAGTACTAGGCAGTAGAAGTACTAGGCAGTAGAAGTACTATGCAGTAGAAGTACTAGGCAGTAGAAGTACTAGGTCATAGAAGAACTAGGCAGTAGAAGTACTAGGTAGTAGAAGTACTAGGCAGTAGAAGTACTAGGCAGTAGAGTTACTAGGCAGTAGAAGTACTAGGTAGTAGAAGTACTTGGCAGTAGAAGTACTAGGCAGTAGAAGTACTAGGTAGTAGAAGTCCTAGGTAGTAGAAGTACTAGGCAGTAGAAGTACTAGGTAGTAGAAGTACTAGGCAGTAGAAGTACTAGGCAGTAGAAGTACTAGGTAGTAGAAGTACTAGGCAGTAGAAGTACTAGGCAGTAGAAGTCCTATGTAGTAGAAGTACTAGGCAGTAGAAGTACTAGGTAGTAGAAGTACTAGGCAGTAGAAGTACTAGGTAGTAGAAGTACTAGGCAGTAGAAGTACTAGGCAGAAGAAGTACTAGGTAGTAGAAGTACTAGGCAGTAGCAGTACTAGGCAGTAGGTGTACTAAGCAGTAGAAGTACTAGGTAGTAGAAGTACTTGGCAGTAGAAGTACTAGGCAGTAGAAGTACTAGGTAGTAGAAGTACTAGGCAGTAGAAGTACTAGGCAGTAGAAGTACTAGGTAGTAGAAGTACTAGGCAGTAGAAGTACTAGGCAGTAGAAGTACTAGGCAGTAGAATTACTAGGCAGTAGAAGTATTAGGCAGTAGAAGTACTAGGCAGTAGAAGTACTAGGTAGTAGAAGTACTAGGCAGTAGAAGTACTAGGCAGTAGAAGTACTAGGTAGTAGAAGTACTAGGTAGTAGAA
>NC_143037.1:9462500-9500000 GCF_057628025.1 Oncorhynchus mykiss | reverse complement strand
CGTCATCAAACACTCCCCTCCTCCGTCTGCTCCCTGTGTTTTAACCTCCTCGTCATCAAACACTCCCCTCCTCCGTCTGCTCCCTGTGTTTTAACCTCCTCGTCATCAAACACTCCCCTCCTCCGTCTGCTCCCTGTGTTTTAACCTCCTCGTCATCAACACTCCCCTCCTCCGTCTGCTCCCTGTGTTTTAACCTCCTCGTCATCAAACACTCCCCTCCACCGTCTGCTCCCTGTGTTTTAACCTCCTCGTCATCAAACACTCCCCTCCTCCGTCTGCTCCCTGTGTTTTAACCTCCTCGTCATCAAACACTCCCCTCCTCCGTCTGCTCCCTGTGTTTTAACCTCCTCGTCATCAAACACTCCCCTCCTCCGTCTGCTCTCTGTGTTTTAACCTCCTCGTCATCAAACACTCCCCTCCTCCGTCTGCTCCCTGTGTTTTAACCTCCTCGTCATCAAACACTCCCCTCCTCCGTCTGCTCCCTGTGTTTTAACCTCCTCGTCATCAAACACTCCCCTCCTCGTCTGCTCCCTGTGTTTTAACCTCCTCGTCATCAACACTCCCCTCCTCCGTCTGCTCCCTGTGTTTTAACCTCCTCGTCATCAAACACTCCCCTCCTCCGTCTGCTCCCTGTGTTTTAACCTCCTCGTCATCAAACACTCCCCTCCTCCGTCTGCTCCCTGTGTTTTAACCTCCTCGCCATCAAACACTCCCCTCCTCCGTCTGCTCTCTGTGTTTTAACCTCCTCGTCATCAAACACTCCCCTCCTCCGTCTGCTCCCTGTGTTTTAACCTCCTCGTCATCAAACACTCCCCTCCTCCGTCTGCTCCCTGTGTTTTAACCTCCTCGTCATCAAACACTCCCCTCCTCCGTCTGCTCCCTGTGTTTTAACCTCCTCGTCATCAAACACTCCCCTCCTCCGTCTGCTCCCTGTGTTTTAACCTCCTCGTCATCAAACACTCCCCCTCCTCCGTCTGCTCCCTGTGTTTTAACCTCCTCGTTATCAAACACTCCCTCCTCCGTCTGCTCCCTGTGTTTTAACCTCCTCGTCATCAAACACTCCCCTCCTCCGTCTGCTCCCTGTGTTTTAACCTTCTCGTCATCAAACACTCCCCTCCTCCGTCTGCTCCTGTGTTTTAACCTCCTCGTCATCAAACACTCCCCTCCTCCGTCTGCTCCCTGTGTTTTAACCTCCTCGCCATCAAACACTCCCCTCCTCCGTCTGCTCTCTGTGTTTTAACCTCCTCGTCATCAAACACTCCCCTCCTCCGTCTGCTCCCTGTTTTAACCTCCTCGTCATCAAACACTCCCCTCCTCCGTCTGCTCCCTGTGTTTTAACCTCCTCGTCATCAAACACTCCCCTCCTCCGTCTGCTCCCTGTGTTTTAACCTCCTCGTCATCAAACACTCCCTCCTCCGTCTGCTCCCTGTGTTTTAACCTCCTCGTCATCAAACACTCCCCTCCTCCATCTGCTCCCTGTGTTTTAACCTCCTCGTCATCAAACACTCCCCTCCTCCGTCTGCTCCCTGTGTTTTAACCTCCTCGCCATCAAACACTCCCCTCCTCCGTCTGCTCTCTGTGTTTTAACCTCCTCGTCATCAAACACTCCCCTACTCCGTCTGCTCCCTGTGTTTTAACCTCCTCGTCATCAAACACTCCCCTCCTCCGTCTGCTCTCTGTGTTTTAACCTCCTCGTCATCAAACACTCCCCTCCTCCGTCTGCTCCCTGTGTTTTAACCTCCTCGTCATCAAACACTCCCCTCCTCCGTCTGCTCCCTGTGTTTTAACCTCCTCGTCATCAAACACTCCCCTCCTCCGTCTGCTCCCTGTGTTTTAACCTCCTCGTCATCAAACACTCCCCTCCTCCGTCTGCTCCCTCTGTTTTAACCTCCTCGTCATCAAACACTCCCCTCCTCCGTCTGCTCCCTGTGTTTTAACCTCCTCGTCATCAAACACTCCCCTCCACCGTCTGCTCCCTGTGTTTTAACCTCCTCGTCATCAAACACTCCCCTCCTCCGTCTGCTCCCTGTGTTTTAACCTCCTCGTCATCAAACACTCCCCTCCTCCGTCTGCTCCCTGTGTTTTAACCTCCTCGTCATCAAACACTCCCCTCCTCCGTCTGCTCTCTGTGTTTTAACCTCCTCGTCATCAAACACTCCCCTCCTCCGTCTGCTCCCTGTGTTTTAACCTCCTCGTCATCAAACACTCCCCTCCTCCGTCTGCTCCCTGTGTTTTAACCTCCTCGTCATCAAACACTCCCCTCCTCCGTCTGCTCCCTGTGTTTTAACCTCCTCGTCATCAAACACTCCCCTCCTCCGTCTGCTCCCTGTGTTTTAACCTCCTAGTCATCAAACACTCCCCTCCTCCGTCTGCTCCCTGTGTTTTAACCTCCTCGTCATCAAACACTCCCCTCCTCCGTCTGCTCCCTGTGTTTTAACCTCCTCGCCATCAAACACTCCCCTCCTCCGTCTGCTCTCTGTGTTTTAACCTCCTCGTCATCAAACACTCCCCTCCTCCGTCTGCTCCCTGTGTTTTAACCTCCTCGTCATCAAACACTCCCCTCCTCCGTCTGCTCCCTGTGTTTTAACCTCCTCGTCATCAAACACTCCCCTCCTCCGTCTGCTCCCTGTGTTTTAACCTCCTCGTCATCAAACACTCCCCTCCACCGTCTGCTCCCTGTGTTTTAACCTCCTCGTCATCAAACACTCCCCTCCTCCGTCTGCTCCCTGTGTTTTAACCTCCTCGTCATCAAACACTCCCCTCCTCCGTCTGCTCCCTGTGTTTTAACCTCCTCGTCATCAAACACTCCCCTCCTCCGTCTGCTCCCTGTGTTTTAACCTCCTCGTCATCAAACACTCCCCTCCTCCGTCTGCTCCCTGTGTTTTAACCTCCTCGTCATCAAACACTCCCCTCCTCCGTCTGCTCCCTGTGTTTTAACCTCCTCGTCATCAAACACTCCCCTCCTCCGTCTGCTCCCTGTGTTTTAACCTCCTCGTCATCAAACACTCCCCTCCTCCGTCTGCTCCCTGTGTTTTAACCTCCTCGTCATCAAACACTCCCTCCTCCGTCTGCTCCCTGTGTTTTAACCTCCTCGTCATCAAACACTCCCCTCCTCCGTCTGCTCCCTGTGTTTTAACCTCCTCGCCATCAAACACTCCCCTCCTCCGTCTGCTCCCTGTGTTTTAACCTCCTCGTCATCAAACACTCCCCTCCTCCGTCTGCTCCCTGTGTTTTAACCTCCTCGTCATCAAACACTCCCCTCCTCCGTCTGCTCCCTGTGTTTTAACCTCCTAGTCATCAAACACTCCCCTCCTCCGTCTGCTCCCTGTGTTTTAACCTCCTCGTCATCAAACACTCCCCTCCTCCGTCTGCTCCCTGTGTTTTAACCTCCTCGCCATCAAACACTCCCCTCCTCCGTCTGCTCTCTGTGTTTTAACCTCCTCGTCATCAAACACTCCCCTCCTCCGTCTGCTCCCTGTGTTTTAACCTCCTCGTCATCAAACACTCCCCTCCTCCGTCTGCTCCCTGTGTTTTAACATCCTCGTCATCAAACACTCCCCTCCTCCGTCTGCTCCCTGTGTTTTAACCTCCTCGTCATCAAACACTCCCCTCCTCCGTCTGCTCCCTGTGTTTTAACCTCCTCGTCATCAAACACTCCCCTCCTCCGTCTGCTCCCTGTGTTTTAACCTCCTCGTCATCAAACACTCCCCTCCTCCGTCTGCTCCCTGTGTTTTAACCTCCTCGTCATCAAACACTCCCCTCCTCCGTCTGCTCCCTGTGTTTTAACCTCCTCGTCATCAAACACTCCCCTCCTCCGTCTGCTCCCTGTGTTTTAACCTCCTCGTCATCAAACACTCCCCTCCTCCGTCTGCTCCCTGTGTTTTAACCTTCTCGTCATCAAACACTCCCCTCCTCCGTCTGCTCCCTGTGTTTTAACCTCCTCGCCATCAAACACTCCCCTCCTCCGTCTGCTCCCTGTGTTTTAACCTCCTCGTCATCAAACACTCCCCTCCTCAGTCTGCTCCCTGTGTTTTAACCTCCTCGTCATCAAACACTCCCCTCCTCCGTCTGCTCCCTGTGTTTTAACCTCCTCGTCATCAAACACTCCCCTCCTCCGTCTGCTCCCTGTGTTTTAACCTCCTCGTCATCAAACACTCCCCTCCTCCGTCTGCTCTCTGTGTTTTAACCTCCTCGTCATCAAACACTCCCCTCCTCCGTCTGCTCCCTGTGTTTTAACCTCCTCGTCATCAAACACTCCCCTCCTCCGTCTGCTCCCTGTGTTTTAACCTCCTCGTCATCAAACACTCCCCTCCTCCGTCTGCTCCCTGTGTTTTAACCTCCTCGTCATCAAACACTCCCCTCCTCCGTCTGCTCCCTGTGTTTTAACCTCCTCGTCATCAAACACTCCCCTCCTCCGTCTGCTCCCTGTGTTTTAACCTCCTCGCCATCAAACACTCCCCTCCTCCGTCTGCTCCCTGTGTTTTAACCTCCTCGTCATCAAACACTCCCCTCCTCCGTCTGCTCCCTGTGTTTTAACCTCCTCGTCATCAAACACTCCCCTCCTCCGTCTGCTCCCTGTGTTTTAACCTCCTCGTCATCAAACACTCCCCTCCTCCGTCTGCTCCCTGTGTTTTAACCTCCTCGTCATCAAACACTCCCCTCCTCCGTCTGCTCCCTGTGTTTTAACCTCCTCGTCATCAAACACTCCCCTCCTCCGTCTGCTCCCTGTGTTTTAACCTCCTCGTCATCAAACACTCCCCTCCTCCGTCTGCTCCCTGTGTTTTAACCTCCTCGTCATCAAACACTCCCCTCCTCCGTCTGCTCCCTGTGTTTTAACCTCCTCGTCATCAAACACTCCCCTCCTCCGTCTGCTCCCTGTGTTTTAACCTCCTCGTCATCAAACACTCCCCTCCTCCGTCTGCTCCCTGTGTTTTAACCTTCTCGTCATCAAACACTCCCCTCCTCCGTCTGCTCCCTGTGTTTTAACCTCCTCGCCATCAAACACTCCCCTCCTCCGTCTGCTCCCTGTGTTTTAACCTCCTCGTCATCAAACACTCCCCTCCTCCGTCTGCTCCCTGTGTTTTAACCTCCTCGTCATCAAACACTCCCCTCCTCCGTCTGCTCCCTGTGTTTTAACCTCCTCGTCATCAAACACTCCCCTCCTCCGTCTGCTCCCTGTGTTTTAACCTCCTCGTCATCAAACACTCCCCTCCTCCGTCTGCTCCCTGTGTTTTAACCTCCTCGTCATCAAACACTCCCCTCCTCCGTCTGCTCCCTGTGTTTTAACCTCCTCGTCATCAAACACTCCCCTCCTCCGTCTGCTCCCTGTGTTTTAACCTCCTCGTCATCAAACACTCCCCTCCTCCATCTGCTCCCTGTGTTTTAACATCCTCGTCATCAAACACTCCCCTCCTCCGTCTGCTCCCTTTTTCACTGTTCATCTTTTCTTTCTGCGTTCCTCGTTTTCTGTCTGTGTTGCTTTCTCCTGTCCTCTTTCCCCTCCTTTACCTCTTACTCCCTTACTCTCTCTCTCTCTTCCTCTCTCTCTCTCTCTCTCTCTCTCTCTCTCTCTCTCTCTCTCTCTCTCTCTCTCTCTCTCTCTCTCTCAATCTCAATCTCTCTGCCCCTTTCTCTCTCTCTCTCTCTCTGACTCTCAGCCGCTCTCTCTCTCTCTCTCTCTCTCTCTCTCTCTCTCTCTCTCGCTCTCTCTCACACTCACCCACCCACCCGCCTCAACCACACACCAATGCTGAAGTTTTCTCTAGGCCTCAATCTCTGGTACACACCCTCCCCTCAACTCTAACTCAACCCCTCCCTCCAGCTTTCTCTCCAATCCCTGTGGGTTCCTTGGCCCAAAATATTATTAGAAAGTGTTCACCCTCCAATATCCCTCTCTCAGTTTGGCTGTACTGGGTAATGATATGGTAGTCTACCTACCGCACACACACACACACACACACACACACACACATACACACACACACACACACACACATACAATCTTGGCTTCGAGCTTTGAAAACGAACCACCCAGGGATTTAGCACATACTAATGATAATAATTTGATTCTGCTGCCAAGCTGGCTAGGCACACACAAACACAAACACACACACACACACACACACACACACACACACACACACACACACACACACACACACACACACACACAGACACAGACACAGACACAGACACAGACACAGACACACACACACAGACACACACACACACACACACACACACAGACACACACACACACACACACACACACACACACACACACACACACACACACACACACACACACACACACATACACACCATCAATAAGCGATGTATCCCTGTTGAATTATGCATCCAATGGCCTCTTTTTTTGTCATTCCGGACAAAATGCTACAGCCAATCACATTAGCATTGCCAAACAGCGTTTGCTAAAAGCTTTTAAACGTAATGCTGCAGCATTAATAGCCTCCCTGCTTCTAACTTGGTGTGTGATTCTGAAAAGTTGGCAGGCGCCCACTTAGCCTCTACCAGTTAGGACCTCTGCCCCGTCTGCAAGGTCTGTCAGAAAGCATTTTATCAATTCATTATCCCGGTTAAGGGTGAGTCAGGGAGGGAGGGAGGGAGGGAGGGAGGGAGGGAGGGAGGGAGTCAGGGAGAGAGGAAGGGAGGGAGGGAGGGAGGGAGGAAGGAAGGGAGGGATGGAGGGATGGAGGGAGGGAGGGATGGAGGGATGGAGGGAGGGAGGGAGGGAGGGAGTCAGGGAGAGAGGAAGGGAGGGATGGAGGGATGGAGGGAGGGAGGGAGGGATGGAGGGATGGAGGGAGGGAGTCAGGGAGGGATGGAGGGATGGAGGGATGGAGGGAGGGAGGGAGGGATGGAGGGATGGAGGGAAGGAGGGAGGGAGGGAGTCAGGGAGGGATGGAGGGATGGAGGGAGGGAGTCAGGGAGGGAGGGAGGGAGGGATGGAGGGAGGGATGGAGGGAGGGAGGGAGGGAGGGATGCCAGAAACAGTAAGCCTTTAGCAGAGAACCCGCTGAGAGTTTGAACCCAATATGGCGCTCAGTGTTCTAGAATCAGCCGAGCTAAACTAGCGTTGTATTACATCAAGTCTGTACAGGTTCCTGTTCTCATCCTGTGTCCATTATTACATCAAGTCTGTACAGGTTCCTGTTTCCATCCTGTGTCCATTATTACATCAAGTCTGTACAGGTTCCTGTTTCCATCCTGTGTCCATTATTACATCAAGTCTGTACAGGTTCCTGTTCTCATCCTGTGTCCATTATTACATCAAGTCTGTACAGGTTCCTGTTTCCATCCTGTGTCCATTATTACATCAAGTCTGTACAGGTTCCTGTTCTCATCCTGTGTCCATTATTACATCAAGTCTGTACACGTTCCCGTCTGATTTTGTACGTTTGCCCACTGACGAAGAAATTATCAGTCTATAATTTTAATGGTAGGTTTATTTGAACAGTGAGAGAGAATAACAACAAAAAAATCCAGAATAATCCAAAATGTTGGGCAAACAGACAAAATCAGCAGGGGATCAAATACTTTTTTTCCTCATTGTATATCTGGTTGTACTGTTATATCTGTTGGTCTGTAATGAGGTTCATATATCTGTTGGTCTGTAATGAGATTCATATATCTTCTTGTGCCTGTGTGTTTGTCCATGTTTCTGTTAATTTTTCTGTTGTTGAGTTTGTTTTCAGTCCTACATGTTTGGTGTTGTGCAGGGTTTTGTTCCATACCTACACGTATGTGACTGGGTGTTGTTACAGCACATTGTGTCTGATGTTCTTATATGTGAGTCATTTCACTGTCTGTGTGATTTGTCAGAGTGAGTGAGTGAGTGAGTGAGTGAGTGAGAGAGTGAGAGAGTGAGAGAGTGAGTGAGTGAGAGAGTGAGAGAGTGAGAGAGTGAGTGAGTGAGTGAGTGAGTGAGTGAGTGAGTGAGTGAGTGACTGACTGAGTGGGGGGTGTGTGTGCGGGTGTGTGTGTGTGTGTGTGAGGGTGGGGGTGTATAGAAGTGGAAGTGCTCTCTGTTCACAAGTCCTTGTCTGTTCTCTATCTAGATCCCTCTAGCGGAGATGGAAGTGCTCTCTCTGGCTCTCTCCCTCTCCCTCTCACTCTCCGTCTCCGTCTCCGTCTCCCTCTCTCTCTCTCTCTCTCTCTCTCTCTCTCTCTCTCTCTCTCTCTCTCTCTCTCTCTCTCTCTCTCTCTCTCTCTCTCTCTCTCTCTCTCTCTCTCTCAATTCAATTCAATTCAAGGGCTTTATTGGCATGGGAAAGGTGTTAACATTGCCAAAGCAAGTGAGGTAGATAATATATAAAGTGAAATAAACAATCAAAATTAACACTAAACATACAGAAGTTTCAAAACAATAAAGACATACAAATGTCATATAATATACAGTGTTTTAACAATGTACAAATGGTTAAAGGACACAAGATCAAATAAATAAGCTCTCTCTTTCTCTCTCCCTCGTTCTCTCTCTCCCTCTCTCTGTCTCTCTTTCTCTCTCCCTCGTTTTCTCTCTCCCTCGTTCTCTCTCCCTCTCTCTCTCTCTCTCTTTCTCTGTCTCTCTTTCTCTGTCTCTCTCTCTCTCTCTCTCTGTGTCTTTGTCTCTCTCTCTCTCTCTCTCTCTCTCTCTCTTGTGGATCTCTCCTTTTGAGCTGTGGGTAGCTCTGTTGTCTAAACCTGTGGCATGAATGATACACGATCTCAGCAAGAAAAGCATACCAATGCTTTATTCATTTGTTTGACCACAATAAAGATATAAACAATATGGTTTCAGTTAGTTTCAGTAACTCTGAGTCCAGTGCCAGTTCTGTGCCAGTCTCCCCTCTGCCACTAGTGCAATGACGTTGTCTGTCTGGTCTGTCATTCTGTGTGTCAACAATTACTTATTTTATATGTGTTGCTGTGACTGAGGGCAGAGAGTGTGTGAGGTCTCTGTATAAAAGCAGTGGTCAGACCTCCAGGAGACTCCAGAAAGAGGCTGAATCTCTCTCTATCCCCCAGATGGAGTTACTCGATCCTGGGGAGTCGTTGGAGGACAACCTGCTAAGAGTACGGAAGTCAACGGTGGGCCGCACCCACTCCCTACCCAATGACAGCTATATGTTCCTGTCTCTGGAGCCCTTTGGGTCCCCAGGAGCCAGCCTGGCCCCTAGTTTAGCCTCACAGACACAGACTACAGAACCACAGCACATACGGACCATCAACAAGGCCCTGTCAGGTACAGTACAGACAATCCCTCTACATGCTGACACTGTTCACACACGCACACACGCACACACACACATGCACGCACACACCAGACAGGTCACTCGACATCCAAGACAATATTCGATGGCCGACCAGGTCCCACGACTTTCGGGAGAAGACATCAAAACTGGCCACTAGGGGCAACGGCGTGTGCTCTAACCATCAGGTAGGGTTGTGGTTTGTCAGGGCGAATGGGGTGGGTAATGGGAGTATTTTAAGAGCTCCTGTCGAGTGTCCAATCCCAGGGTTCAATCCCAGGGTTCAATCCCAGGGTTCAATCCCAGCGTTCAATCCCAGCGTTCAATCCCAGCGTTCAATCTCAGTGCCACGCTTTCATTTGACCTTATCCTAAACTTTAACCCTTACCTCAATCACTCTGAATAACAGCCTAAACTTTACCATTGTTTATCACCCCCCCCCTCCACACGCAGACAAATGTTGGAAGTTGAAGTCTGTGAGACCTTGTTGCATGCACACATGTACACTCACTCACTCACTCACTCACTCACTCACTCACTCACTCATTCACTCACTCACTCACTCACTCACTCACTCACTCACTCACTCACTCTCTCACTCACTCACACCCTCACTCTACTCAGAATGCTTTGTGTTCAGGAAAACCAAAAGTAATTTCCCGAACAGTAGGACCTGTAGCCAACTTTACCCACACATACTGTTTTGAAAATTACTTTTTATTTTTGTGTGTAAAGAACTATCGGTGGTGTTTGTGTTTCCTCAGGCTCATGTACCTCGCTACGGACCCAACCAGACGACAGACCCAGCAGTCCTCACAGTCTTTCAGACTCCCAGAGAATACACACACTCCCAGAGTATACACACACTCCCAGAGTATACACACACTCCCAGAGTATACACACACTCCCAGAGTATACACACACTCCCAGAGTATACACACATTCCCAGAGTATACACACACTCCCAGAGAATACACACACTCCCAGAGTATACACACACTCCAAGAGTACACACACACTCCCAGAGTATACACACACTCAGCCGCACGCTCCGCAGACAGGTGAGCCACACACACACACACAGCCACACACACACACACACACACACACACACACACACACACACACACACACACACACACACACACACACACACACACACACACACACACACAGCCACACACAGCCACACAGACACACAGCCACACACAGCCACACACAAAAACACACAGCCACACAAACACACAGCCACACACAGCCACACACACACACAAACACACAGCCACACAAACACACAGCCACACAAACACACAGCCACACACAGCCACACACACACACAGCCACACAAACACACAGCCACACAAACACACAGCCACACAAACACAGCCACACAAAAACACAGCCAAACAAACACACAGTCACACAAACACACAGCCACACACAGCCGCACACAGCCACACAAACACACAGCCAAACAAACACTCAGCCACACAAACACACAGCCACACACAGCCGCACACAGCCACACAAACACACAGCCACACACAGCCACACACAGCCACACACACACACAGCCACACAAACACACAGCCACACACAGCCACACACCAGAGGAATCAAATGTGTTCTACCAGAAATCACTTCATTGTCTTGTTCTTCTAATTTTTCTACTTTGATGTTACGTTCATCCTAAACTGTCCTGTCCTTCCTCTCTCTTCTTCCTCTGTTCTTCCTGTCCTTCCTCTCTGTTTTTCCTGTTCTTCCTCTCTGTCCATCCTGTTCTTCCTCTCTGTCCTTCCTGTTCTTACTCTTTGTTCTTCCTGTTCTTCCTGGGTTTCCTCTCTGTTCTTCCTGTCTTTCCTTTCCTTCCTGTCCTTCCTCTCTGTTCTTCCTGTTCTTCCTGTCCCTCCTGTCCTTCCTCTCTGTTCTCCCTTGTTTCCTCTCTGTTCTTCCTGTCCTTCCTGTCCTTCTGTCCTTCCTGTCCTTCCTCTCTGTTCTTCCTGTTCCTCCTGTTCTTCCTGTCCTTCCTCTCTGTTCTTCCTGTCCTTCCTGTCCTTCCTCTATGTTCTTCCTGGTTTCCTCTCTGGTTTTCCTGCCCCTCCTGTCCTTCCTCTCTGTTCGTCCTTGTTTCCTCTCTGTTCTTCCTGTCCTTCCTGTCCTTCCTCTCTGTTCTTCCTATCCTTCCTCTTTGTTCTTCCTGTTCTTCCTGGGTTTCCTCTCTGTTCTTCCTGTCCTTCCTTTCCTTCCTGTCCTTCCTGTCTGTTCTTCCTGTCCTTCCTCTCTGTTCTTCCTGTTCTTCCTGTTCTTCCTGTCCTTCCTCTCTGTTCTTCCTGTCCTTCCTGTCCTTCCTGTTCTTCCTCTTTGTTCTTCCTGTTTTCCTGGGTTTCCTCTCTGTTCTTCCTGTCCTTCCTGTCCTTCCTCTATGTTCTTCCTGTTCCTCCTGTTCTTCCTGTCCTTCCTCTCTGTTCTTCCTGTCCTTCCTGTCCTTCCTCTATGTTCTTCCTGGTTTCCTCTCTGGTTTTCCTGCCCCTCCTGTCCTTCCTCTCTGTTCTTCCTTGTTTCCTCTCTGTTCTTCCTGTCCTTCCTCTCTGTTCTTCCTGTCCTTCCTCTCTGTTCTTCCTGTCCTTCCTCTCTGTTCCTCCTGTCCTTCCTCTCTGTTCTTCCTGTCCTTACTCTCTGTTCTTTCTGTCTTTCCTCTCTGTTCTTCCTGTCCTTCCTCTTTGTTCTTCCTGTCCTTCCTGTCTGTTCTTCCTGTCTGTTCTTCCTGTCTGTTCTTCCTGTCCTTCCTCTCTGTTCTTCCTGTCCTTCCTCTCTGTACTTCCTGTTCTTCCTGTCTGTTCTTCCTGTTCTTCCTGTCCTTCCTCTCTGTTCTTCCTGTTCTTCCTGTCCTTCCTCTCTGTTCTCCCTGTTCTTCCTGTCCTTCCTCTCTGTTCTTCCTGTCCTTCCTCTCTGTTCTTCCTGTCCTTCATCCCTGTTCTTCCTGTCCTTCCTCTCTGTACTTCCTGTTCTTCCTGTCTGTTCTTCCTGTTCTTCCTGTCCTTCCTGTCCTTCCTCTCTGTTCTTCCTGTCCTTCCTCTCTTTTCTTTCTGTCCTTCCTCTCTGTTCTGCTAGCTCTCTTTGTGCTCTTAATACTGTCCATCTTCTCTCCTCCCTCTGACTCCCTTCTTCCTCTCTGTTCTCTGTGTAACTATGGTCTCCATCCCTCCTCCCTCACAATGCTCTTGATCTTCTGTCCATCTCTCTGTCCGTCCTGTCCTGCATCTGTTCTGTATCTGTTACTAACAGAGTGTAGTTTAGTAACCGTCAGACGCAGAACTACTGCTGAAAAACATGCACACTTCACAAACTCCTGACCTGCTATCACTGATATACTGAGCATCCCTATTCCCTATACAACCCCCAACACAAACACACACCCCTTTCCTCTGTCCTCTCCTCCTCCCCTGCTTCCTCCCACCATTCATTGTCTGTCTGTCTGTCTGCCTGCCTGCCTGCCTGCCTGCCTGCCTGCCTGCCTGCCTGCCTGCCTGCCTTCCTGCCTGCCTGCCTGCCTGCCTGCCTGCCTGCCTGCCTGCCTGCCTGCCTGCCTGCCTGCCTGCCTGCCTGCCTGCCTGCCTGCCTGCCTGCCTGCCTGCCTTCTAACCATCTGCCTCACACAATGAATCTCACCGGTGGCAGGTAGTGTTGAACATAGTTTTGGAATGGCTAGACTGTGTTAATTCTCATGGAGATAGGGGGCTATATTATTTATGAACCCCTCTAACGCAGTTGTTGATTGATGGAATGTACTGTATTTTTGTTTGAAATGCAGTCACTTTGCCTATGAACGGTAGACGTTGGCCTACATATCACAATGTTGTAACGATTACACTGTTATGACTCAAGGTTAAAATCAGGACTGTCAGTTCTGTCAAGAACAATATTTGGCCGCATATTTTATATTACTGTTTTGGAGCACTTGTTGGCCTTTTTGTGCAAGGTTGTGATTGTATGAAGATGATTATGTTTATAAAATAGTTACTATTGAGAAAAAGTTGTAAAATCAACGTTTGTTTTTGTATTACCCAGTGTGACAGGAAATGTTCCACAATCACAAATAGGTATTAATTCTAAATGTAGGAGGAGTGGCTGTGGCTTGGCAATAATATATTAGTCCACTAGATGTCACTGTTGTCACAGCTATGCTTTCTGTCAAGACTCACAAATAACAGTCGCGAAACAGTCATGTCCCGTTTGTCCCAAAACTCTCAGATAGTTTCTTTTTTCTTTTCTCTGGGCATATTTTGTCACAAAGCAGCCAAGATACTGCAGAAGATAAGGAAAGAGAGCTATATGAGACTTTGGAATGTGTCATCGTGTCCTACTAAACTTTCCTCTCCTGTCGTACCCTTTGACCTCTGACCTCTCTGAGGAGACAAAGCTGAAGGGCTGCCCGATAGTACCACCCTCTAAAGGTTCAATAGATTTTAGTCGTCGGGTGTTATCTGACTGGGTTAACAGAGGGGTGGAACACAATACCCTACAACCTTAGAGCAGGGGTCCCCGACTGGCCCCCTCTGGGACGAATTTGGCCCTTGGGTAGTTTTATTGTTCCACCCATATTTTCCAAGAAAAAAATTATATTTATAATAATATTATTTTTTTTAAGAATATTTGTTTATTGTTGGATATACATTTTATTTTTAAACACCAGGAAATCAGCTCCAAGTGATTTGAATTCCCAAGTTCTTCCACGCATAATAGAGATATGTACAAATGTAAGCAAGATTTGAAATGATTATGTTTTAGTCAAACATTGTATCAGTTTGGGCTTCTTGTGGCCAATTTTCAGTCTACAAATGTATTTGTAATTATGTTCCGACCTCGCAAACATCCACTGAAGACATTAATTAGCTAGTGTAAGGTCTAGGGGTCGATTTGGGATTTGGCCTACGACATTGGGAAACCATGGTTTTACCCAGTGCCCTAGCTGAGACAAACTGTGCCCTACAACTGCTGCTACTGTAAAACATGTGCTGTCACTCAATGTCTTTATGATACAGATACTACTGACACATATCTGGATCTGAAATAGTTTTCTTGTGCAATAAACAGACAGCTATACACTTAATAGTTGACCTATAAGTTCAATGTATTGTAGTTGCAACACTGCCTCTGTATCACAATGAGGCATTGTTGCTATTGGGACCATGCGGGTCTAATAGTAAACTTTGACCTTCACGGCTATTGGCCATCCTCACTCAGTCACCCCACACTAACCTGTCGCCCCCCTCTCACCCCCTTATGTCCCCCTGAACCCTCATCCCGTCTCTCCCTCTCAAATCCTCACTGCCTCACCCCTCTCCATGTCCATCTTTCCCTCTCATCTTCCACCTTTCTCCCCTTCTATCAAACTCTCACTTACTTCCTGCCTCCCTTTCCCCCTCCCTCTCCCCCTTCCTCTGCCAGGTATCTAATGACTCCCAGGAGGTCCTGTGTTCTGATGGAGGTGATGAGGTAGTCCTCCATGTTGCTTCCCTCTCCTCCTCCTCTTCCTTGCCCTCCCATCTTCATCAGCAGCCTGCTCTCCAGTTGGTCCCTGCCACCCCAGGGGCATCCCCTCAACCGTCGCGCCCCAGGAGTGTCCACACCCAGCACCCCTCTTCCCACTCCTTACCCCCTACTCCCCTTCGTCCCACTCGCCCCTGGAGACAGGAAGAGGCCTCGGCTGATCAGGAAGTGTCGCTCATCACCAGGGCGGGGCTGGCGGGGATTGACGATGTCATCGGGGTTGGACTGGGGTGAGAGGACGGAGGTCTTGAGGGCAGTTACAAAGGTTACTGGGTTGGTCGTGGTGGGGGGCAATTGAAGAGGTTCCACAGTGCTGACACCCAGGGGCGGAGCGTCCTTGCGCCCCGGTCACGCCCCCTGTCCTGGTTGGACGATCCTCGTCGCCACTCAGTGGAGGTGTGTTCGTCTGTAGAGTCCAGCCCCCAGTGCAGCACCACGTCCTTGGGGTTCGTCTCCCGAGCAGACAGCCTCCAGATGCATTCCCAGACCACCACCCTGCCCTCTCCCCGACGCCAGAAAAAAATGAGCCCCCCCGTGTATCTGCTTAGACCCCCCTGATGGACTGGAGCCCCAGTCCGGCCTCCACCCTGCCCCGGGCAGGGGGGGGCTGGGGATGCCCCATCCCTTACATGGCCGGGATACCTCCTGTCTAAGGAGACGGGCTCCCTCCAGTGACTCCAAGGACTCCTTTGACCTGGGGGTAGGGTAGGGCCTGGGGCTTGGGCTGTGCCAGGAGGGAGGTGGGTCCAACAATCCCAAACTGTTGACTCTGCTGAGCTTCTCCTTCGTGAAAACAAGCTCTGAGCACTGAACACTGACACAAACACTGATGTAAACACAAACACTTATGTACACACACACAGAAAGGAACAATACACACATGCACATAGGCAAACAGCCACACATCCAAACACACGATGCACTTGGTATCCGTGATGATGGTAGTCCTAGTAATAATGCCGTAGAGAGTAAATATGGTAAAACTACAACAAAGCGGTCAAAACAACCTTGTTTTTTTTTAAGATCAGTGCGGTACAGTCGTAGTTTGACCATTCCTTGTCTTTCCAAAACAACAAGAACGCAACAATAACACAGCATAAACAGAGAAACAAGATGACTGATTCTCTTCCACCATGAACTGCAAGCCATTGGCTGCCGGTTGACCCCATGACCTCTGGAGTGATGTCAGCACCAAGGACTTTGGATAGCAACCCCTGTGGCCGCTATAGGTACTGCTCGGGGTTAGTGGGACTTCGCCATCACACGGGCAACAGTGGAGGTACAAAGCAATATGAACGTTTTTGAGACTATTTTTCTTAAATTATTGGGCCATAGTGTTTGTACAGATGTATAATTGTTTTATGTCATTATATTTTGACTTTGTTGTACTTTTTGTGATGGGTTAACTTTACCCTCCCTGTTTGTTTCAATGTTCAAAATACTTGTTGGTTTGGTCCGTTTTGTTCTATTTTTTCACCATAGAGATATTTTGTAGCTTTCTTAATTTGCTGAAAGAAAGTGAATTATGTGCTGAGAATCATGTATTTGAAGGAATATATATATACATACATGTACAGTGCCTTCGGAGAATATTCAGACCCCTTGACATTTTCCACGTTTTGTTACTTTACAACCTTATTCTAAAATGTATTAAATCGTTTTTTCCCTCCTCATCAATCTACACAGCAAAAACAGGTTTCCAGATAATATTATATTTTTTTGCAAATAAAAAACATTAAAACACAAAAAATATTACATTCACATAAGTATTCAAACCCTTTACTCAGTACTTATGGCTGCAATCCCGTTAACGGGATGATATGACAACAGCCAGTGAAAGTGCAGGGCGCCAAATTCAAAATAACAGAAATCTCATAATTAAAATTCCTCAAACATAGATGTATCTTATACCGTTTTCAAATAGGTTTTACAGCGAAAGCACCAGAAACGATTATGTAAGGTCACCACCAACTCACAGAAAAACCCAGCCATTTTTCCAGCCAAAGAGAGGAGTCACAAAAAGCACAAATAGAGATCAAATTAAATCACTAACCTTTGATGATCTTCATCAGATGACACTCAAAGGACTTCATGTTACACAATACATGTAAGTTTTGTTTGATGAAGTTCATATTCATATAAAAACATCTGAGTATACATTGGCGCGTTATGTTCACTAGTTCCAAAAACATCTGGTGATATTGCAGAGAGCCACATCATTTTGCAGAAGTACTCATTATAAATTGTTAGACATGGAAATATAGATATACCTCTCCTTAATGCAACCGCTGTGTCAGATTTCAAAAACACTTTACCGAAAAAGCATACCATGCAATAATCTGAGACGGCGCTCTGAAAATAAATACAATTATCCGCCATGTTGGAGTCAACAGAAATCAGAAATCACATTATAAATATTCCCTTACCTTTGACGATCTTCATCAGAATGCACTCCCAGGAATCCTAGTTCCACAATAAATGCTTGATTTGTTCGATAATGTCCACTATTTATGTCCAAGTATCTACTTTTGTTAGCGCGTTTAGTACACAAATCCAAACGCTTGTGCAGGTCCATCCGAACGTCGGACGAAAACTTCAAAAGGTTCAAAAAGCACCTTTCATCCAAGCTACTCAATACTGCCCCTGCAGCCATAACTTCTTGCTCCTACTTGAGACGCAGATGTCTCAACTAGGCACCTGGAAATGCAAATGCGCTACGCTAAATGCTAAATGTACTCATTAAAACTCAAACGTTCATCAAAACACACATGCAGGGTATTGAATTAAAGCTACACTCGTTGTGAATCTAGCCAACAAGTCAGATTTTTAAAATGCTTTTCGGTGAAAGCATGAGAAGCTATTATCTGATAGCATGCACCCCCCAAAATACCAGCACGACACGTAAACAACAGATTTTGCGGTAGCCGGCACTACCCAAAACGCAGAAATAAAATATAAAACATTCATTACTTTTGATGATATTCTTTGTTGGCACTCCTATATGCCCCATAAACATCACTATTGGGTCTTTTTTTCGATTAAATCGGTCCATTATTACCCATAATAGCCATCTATGGAAGCTGTGTAAATCAGAAAAAACTGGCTGACAATGTGCACTTCAAAACATCCTGGCGGAGACCGGAAAAAATGGTATCCAGTTAGTTGGATTTACAAACAAAAAACTCCCCGGATAATGACGACAATGGCGACATCGTGTGGAATCTGTAGGAATTGCATGCAGGCCTTTTTAACAATCCATGAAAGTGACGCATGGATATTATTTTTAGCTTTTAGTGAGCAGTTTTTCTTGCGCTTTTCGATGAAACACACAATCTGTTATAGTCACAGCCGTGATTTAACCAGTTTTAGAAACTTCAGAGTGTTTTCTACCCACACATACTAATCATATGCATATACTATATTCCTGGCATGAGTAGCAGGACGCTGAAAAGTTGCGCGATTTTTAACATAATGTTCAAAAAAGGAGGGGGTAGGATGAAGAGGATAAGAAGTTAAATAACCTTTGACAGTGATTACAGCCTTGAGTCTTGGGTATGACGCTACAAGCTTGGCACACCTGTATTTGGGGAGTTTCTCCCATTCTTCTCTGCAGATCCTTTCAAGCTCTGTCAGGTTGGATGGGGAGCGTTGCTACACAGCTATTTCCAGGACTCTCCAGAGATGTTCGATGGGGCTCTGGCTGGGCCAGTGAAGGACATTCAGACACTTGTCCCGAAGTCAATCTGCGTTGTTTTGGCTGTGTGCTTAGGGTTGTTGTCCTGTTGGAAGGTTAACCTTACTCCCCAGTCTGAGGTCCTGAGTGCTCTGGAGCAGACTTTTATCAAGGACCTCTCTGTACCTTGCTCCGTTCACCTTTGCATCGATCCTGACTAGTCCCCCAGTCCCTGCCGCTGAAAAACACCCCCACAACATGATGCTGCTTCATATTAGGGATGAGTTTCCTCCAGACGTAACACTTGGCATTCAGGCCAAATAGTTCAGTCTTGGTTTCATCAGACCAGAGAATCTTGTTTCTGGTGGTCTGAGAGACTTTAGGTGCCTTTTGGTATACTCCAGGCGGGCTGTCATGTGCCTTTTCCTGAGGAGTGGCATACGTCTGCCCACTCTAACATAACAGCTGATTGGTGGAGTGCTGCAGAGATGGTTGTCCTTCTAGAAGGTTCTCGCCTCTCTACAGAGGAACTCTAGAGCTCTGTCAGACAGACCATCGGGTTATTGGTCACCTCCTTGACCAAGGCCCTTCTCCCCCTATTGCTCAGTTTGGCCGGGCGGCCACCTCTAGGAAGAGTCTTGGTGGTTCCAAACTTCTTCCATTTAAGAATGATGGAAGCCACTGTGTTCTTGGGGACCTTCAATGGTGCAGAAATGTTTTGGTAACCTTCCCCAGATCTGTGCCTAGACACAGTCCTGTCTCAAAGCTCTACGGACAATTCCTTCAACCTCATGGCTTGGTTTTTGCTCTGACATGCACTGTCAACTGTGGGATCTAATATAGACAGGTGTGTGCCTTTCCAAATCATGTCCAATCAATTGAAAATACCACAGGTGGACTCTAATCAAGTTGTAGAAACATCTCAAGGATGATCAATGGAAACAGGAGGCACCTGAGCTCAATTTCGAATCTCATAGCAAAGGGTCTGAATATATTTCCGCTTTTTATATTTAATACATTTGCAAAAATGTCTCTAAAAACCTGTTCTCGCTTTGTCATTATGGGGTATTGTGTGTAGATTGCTGAGGATTTATATTTAGTTAGTCCATTTTAGAATAAGTCTGTAACGCAACAAAATGTGAAAAATGTGAAGGGTCTGAATACTTTCCGAAGACACTGTATACACAGTACTAGTCAAAAGTTACTACTCATTCAAGGGTTTTTATTTTGACTATTTTCTGCATTTTAGAATAACAGTGAAGACATCAAAACTATGAAATAACACACATGGAATCATGTCATAACCAAAAAGTGTTAAACAAATCTTCTATGTAGCCACCCTTTGCCTTGATGACAGCCTTGCACACTCTTAGCATTCTCTCAACCAGCTTCATGAAGAATGCTATTCCAATAGTCTTTAAGGAGTTCCCACATATGCTGAGCACCTGTTAGCTGCTTTTCCTTCACTCTGCCGTCCAACTCATCCCAAACCACCTCAAATTAGTTTGAGGTCAAATAGCCGTTACACATCCTGGAGGTGTGTTGGGTCATTGTCCTGTTGAAAAACAAATGATGATAGTCCCACTAAGCGCAAACCAGACGGGATGGCGTATTGCTGCAGAATGCTGTGGTAGCCATGCTGCTTAAGTGTCCTTGAATTCTAAATAAATCACAGACAGTGTCACCAGAAAAACACCCCACACCATCACACCTCCTCTTCCATGCTTCACGTTGGGAACCACACATGCAGCGATCATCTGTTCACCTACTCTGCATCTCACAAAGACACTGCGGTTAGAAACAAAAATCTCAATATTGGTCTCATCAGACCAAATGACAGATTTCCACCGGTTTAACCTCCATTACTCATGTTTCTTGGCCCAAGCAAGTCTCTTCTTATAATTGGTGTCCTTTAGTAGTGGTTTCTTTTCAGCAATTCGACCATGAAGGCCTGATTCACACAGTCTCCTCTGAACAGTTGATGTTGAGTTGTGTCTGTTTCTTGAAGTCTGTGAAGCATTTTTTGGGATGCTTTTTCTGAGGCTGGTAACTCGAATGATCTTCTCCTCTGCAGCAGAGGTAATTATGGGTCTTCATTTCCTGTGGCGGTCCTCATGAGGGCCAGTTTCATCATAGCGCTTGACGGTTTTTGCGACTACACTTGAAGAAACTTTCAAAGTACTTGAAATCTTCTGCATTGACTGACCTTCTTGTCTTAAAGTAATGATTGACTGTCATTTCTGTTTGCTTAATTGAGCTGTTCTTGCCATAATATGGACATGTTCTTTTACCAAATAGGGATATCTTCTGTATACCACCCCTACCTTGTCACAACACAACTGATTCAGAAGGAAAGAAATTTCACAAATTAACTTTTAACAAGTCAAACATGCTAATTGAAATGCATTCCAGGTAACTACCTCATGAATCTGGTTGAGAGAATTGTGCAAAACTGTCATCAATTCAACGGGTGGCTACTTTGTAAAATCTCAAATATAAAATAGATTTTGAGATTTGTTTAACACTTGTTTGGTTAGTACATTCCAAATGTGTTATTTCATAGTTTTAATGTCTTTGTTCTACAATGTTCTACAATGTATAAAATAGTACAAATAAAGAAAACCCTGGAATGAGTAGGTGTGTCCACATTTTCGACTGGTACTGTGTACTAACAAATCATTCAACTGAGCTTGGATTTTTAGCACAAGATGGGGACTTTGAATGTAAGCAACATAATGGGAAAAGTCAACGTGATGGTATTTACCCGATAACGTAACAAATATGAAGACTTTACAAAAATGTTTGAAGTTTTTTACTGACAAACTCCCATGAGATGCATCATCTTATTTTCACGGCTGTCACAAAAACACTTACTCAATCCAACAAAGATTTATTCAACACGACCCTGGGAATCCGTTATTTCATCTTGAAGAATCTTGATATAGTCTGTGTGACACACATCATTTCTACGCCACTGAAACCACTCCATAGTCAACCTCTGAGGTGAGTATTTTGCAGCCACACGTTCTAAGTGTTTCCCCTAGACAGCAGAGATGAGCTCAGTCTCACCTGTATTCTCCCTGAAAGAAAGAAACACTCACATCACTTTCCAGCTCTGTGCCACTGTACATGTGTAGTCATGTGGTAACCCTGGCATTGTGTGATCCACCCAGGCAGGCCCATCTCTGAGTCATCCAGCCCCAGGCCTGTGGTGTCTGTCTCCAGACCTGCTGCTGTATCAAAGTCCTGGGAGACAACTCCTATCTGATAACCCCTTCTGGCTAAGCATTTGACTTTCTTCTCCTAAATCACTGGAATTCACATGGAGAGATGCAAAGGTTGTTGTGTTTGATTGAATGGTGGAGGGAAGTGTCCCAGTTAGTGATCACATTCTCTCTTCCTCGGTCTCTCTCTGTCTTCCTCGGTCTCTCTCTCTCTCCCTCAATCCCTCTGTCTTCCTCGGTCTCTCTCTGTCTTCCTCAGTCTCTCTCTGTCTTCTTCCCTCTCTCTCTCTCCCCCTCAACCCCTCTGTCTTCCTCGATCTCTCTCTGTCTTCCTTGGTCTTTCTCTCTCTCCCTCAATCACTCTGTCTTCCTCGGTCTCTCTCTGTCTTCCTCGGTCTCTCTCTGTCTTCTTCCCTCTCTCTCTCTCTCCCTCAATCCCTCTGTCTTCCTCAATCTCTCTCTGTCTTCCTTGGTCTCTCTCTCTCTCCCTCAATCCCTCTGTCTTCCTCGGTCTCTCTCTGTCTTCCTTGGTCTCTCTCTCTCCCTCAATCTCTCTGTCTTCCTCAGTCTCTCTCTGTCTTCCTCGGTCTCTCTCTCTCTCTCCCTCAATCTCTCTCTGTCTTCCTCGGTCTCTCTCTCTCTCTCCCTCAATCTCCCTCTGTCTTCCTCGGTCTCTCTCTCTCTCTCCCTCAATCGCTCTCTCTCTCCCTCGGTCTCTCTCTGTCTCCCTCGATTTCTCCCTCGGCCTCTCTGTCTCCCTCGGTTTCTCCCTCGGTCTCTCAATTTGATTTCAAGGGGATTTATTAGCATGAGTAACATGTTTACATTGCCAAAGCAAGTGGAATAGACAATAAACAAAAAGAGAAATGAATAAGGGAAATAAACAATTATAAATGAACAGTAAACATTACACTCAGAAAAGTTTTTAAATAATATAAATATTGCAAATGTTATATTATTGGCTATGTAAACTGTTGTAACATTTTGCTAAAGTTATGAAAGGGAAAATAAATAAACACATAAATATAGATTGTATTTACAATTATGTTTGTGCTCCACCAGTTGTGATCTTCACATGTGATCTTCAGAAGTAAACAGCGGTTTTTGAGAGTCGTGATCGCTTGCAGTGATGATGCAAAAAATGACTGGATATCTTAGCTGTCATGTTGAGGTCCTTGCTGCAGGGGTGGGGGGTATTGGGAGGGGGGGGGCAGAAGGGGCATAAGACTGCTCTGGGGGGGGGCTATTATAGGGTGTGGTTAGGGTTTGTTTGGGGGGGATTGACTGGTTGAGGTGGGGGTGGGGGTGGGGGTGGGGATATGGCTTGTGTTGCTGTTGTCTGGGTGTAGGTCCTCTTGGTGTGGATCCTGTTGGTGCAGATCTTCCAGGTGGGGGCCTCACAGTTCTGGGAGTGTGTCTCTCTGGTCCATTGCTCTGTTGCTCCTGTTTGATGTGCCTAGGGTGATTGTGTGAGCTGCTGGGACGGCGGTTGAGGGTGATATCCTTCAATGTCCTAACAAAGGTGGGGACTGCTGCCTTGTAGAGGTGGACCTGTTCATAAAGGTTGATCAAGTTCAGAGTGGAGGAACAGAGGCACAGTCATGGGAAATACTTGCATTTAGCCGCTGTATGGTAGCAGGGTGGAGATAATCACCTGTGTATTGGGGAATGTGGAAAGCTGCCGGGCCCTCATATTTTTTGTTCCTGTGTGTATTCTGATGTGACTGGGTTGTGCCAAGGCATGCCAGGTGTTTGGACACCACATTTTTAGCCACTTTGTGTTTTGGAAAAAGTTTCCTCTCTTCAATGTATTTCTCATTTGAGTCAATGAGGAGCACGATCTCTGGCTTTTGTGTGTCCTCAGTGGGTGTGGGGGTGTTGTCAGGAGAGCTATCCGGGGGGCTGACAAGGGGGGTGCCAGGAGGGGGAGCCTGCTGGGTTGGTGGATCCTGTCACTTCTGTTCTGCTGTGGTGTTAAGGCTGTGGTCGGGATGTGAAGTTGGCTGTTCAGGTGGCTTCTCTGGGGAGATGGGCAGCTCTCTCATGAGGTATTTTTCTGTCACACCTCAGCTTTCTCACCTCCTGGGCTGTGTTCCTCTCACTCCTCCTTAACCTCTCTGCGCACGGAACCCGCTAGCGGGCTGAAATTCCATAACATACGGTGATCGCTACATAAATAGTCATATAGAACATTCATGGAAATACAAGTGTCTCGCATGTATCGAAAGCCTATAATCTTGCTAATCCAACTGCGTTGTCAGATTTAAAAAAGGATTTACTGCGAAAGAATACGATGCGATTATCTGAGCATAGAGCCCCATAAAAATAAAAATAAATTAACCAGCACGGGCGTAAATTAATCACAAACTGCATTAAAATAAATTGTTTACCTTTGACGATCTTCATCTGTTTGCAATTCCAATGCTCATTGTTACACAATGAATTATCTTTTGTTTGATAAAATCAATTTTTATAGCCTAACACAAAACATTTTGTGAACCGCTTGTGTCGTGAATTCCGTCTCATTCCATTTTCGACGACACATTCCAGGTAAATAACTCACACAGAACGTGACTTTTCCAGTCATGTTTGGTTTCACTGCAATCAACTGGTTTGTTTGTAACACAATCAAACCTGATGGGCCATTTCGCGGGACGTATTGACTGAAAGAAACCTATTTGAAGACAACAAGTCATGACATCATTGTGCACAAATGATTTGTCCGCTGTTTCGTTGATTGACTGTCTTTTAACCCCAATGACCACTGATCGTCTTGAAATCTAGCTGGGTAGATAGCCAATGAGCTGAGCTAAACGGCAATACGCCATGTTTATGTGTTGCAAGACCAACCCATGTAGTAAGCTTCAGCGTAAAGTGAGTCATGAATTTTCATACCGGAAAAAGCTACGCATATTACACACTGCATTGTTTGGTGAACGCGCAGATTCAGCTGTTTATATATCAATCATTATGGCGACTAAGTCAGGGAAAGCTAAATCTAAGTCTAGATATACAGATGTGCACACAATTTTAAAATAAATTGATTGGGAAGGTGAGACAGAGATTGTAGTAGGACGCTTCATTTAGCGATTGTGGAGGAATATTTTTTGAACGGGAGAGGACATAGTTTTGGACTGGTAAGTTCGTATCAGGCTAATGCCCTTGTTTGAAATTAATAATATAAAATATTATTTGTGATTTTTTTTTAATTTAGAAGCAATATATAAACATGTAATGTTATGAAATGTGAGATGCGTGTGTCTGCCGCCCCACCCCAACCCACATGAAATAGCCTATTTGAGGCTGTTGAGGAGAGGGCAGGACCACATCAATGGCCAAAGTGAAATGGAGACAGTAGATACAGCTGGTCTGTTGTAATATAATAAAGACAGTAGATCTAGCTGGTCTGTCATAATATAATAGAGACAGTAGATCCAGCTGAAATGTCATAATATAAAAGAGACAGTAGATCCAGCAGGTCTATAATAATATATTCAACCTTATTTTCCCTGTACTCTCTCTATATATCTGTTTATTATACCTGTTGATACAGGGCTCATATGTGAAACTATTCTAACTGAACATTTTCTTTCACAGTGACACTGACTCCTAATGGGAGTCTTATCCGGTGTCCTGTGTGAATTTAAGTATGCTCTCTCTAATTCTCTCTTTCTCTCTCTCCGAGGACCTGAGCCCTAGGACCATGCGTCAGGACTACCTGGCATGATGACTCCTTGCTGTCCCCAGTCCACCTGGCCTTGCCACTGTTCCAGTTTCAACTGTTCTGCCTTCGGCTATTGCCTTCGGCTGTACCCTAAACTGTTAATTTTTACTCTTGAGGTGCTGTCCTGTTGCACCCTCTACAACCACTGTGATCTCCACCCGGCACAGCCAGAAGAGGACTGGCCACCCCTCATAGCCTGGCTCTAGGTTTCTTCCTAGGTTTTGGCCTTTCTAGGGAGTTTTTCCTAGCCACCATGCTTCTACACCTGCATTGCTTGCTGTTTGGGGTTTTAGGCTGGGGCTATATAAATAGATTTGATTTGATAGAGGACTGAGGGTCTTCCAAATATTGAAAGTGTGTAAATAGTTACCCATGTTATTTTGTAAATGTGTATATATATATATTTTTTCATATATTTTTTAATCAATAATTTTTTAAAAATCCATTTTTTTCTCAATGTTTTGGGGGGGGGGTGGGGGGGTGGGGGGGTGTGTTAGAATACCATTTTGGCATTTTGTATATAGTTATTTGTTTCTAAATGTATACCTTCACCAATTTGGCCACTTGGGTACATTTGGTCTACTTGTGTGGGACACCTGGGTGACTTCATGATAGATGTCATGTAGCACACTCATTTTGGAAGTTATCATCTTTGCGCAAGTACTGTTACCCTCTTATATTTTTCACTGAAATTGTCCCCATCATCCTATCTGAATGTTTGTTTTATCATGTTCATTTTAAAGATGATGGTACAAAAATAAAAAAATATGTTTTTTTTCATTGTTTTATCTAAACCAGATCTATTGTGTGTTATTCTCCTACATTCAATTCACATGTACACAAACTTCAAAATGTTTTCTTTCAAATGGTACCAAGAATATGCATATCCTTGGTTCTGTCCCTGAGCTACAGGCTGTTAGATTTGGGTATGTCTTCAGGCGGAAATTGCACAAAGTAGGGGGGGAACTGCAAGATATCTAAAGATTATTGCAATGTTATTTTATTCTAGGCTTTTGAAATTGCTTCAGACTGAACATTACCCAGTTCCAGGTTGGATGGTGTTTGTGGGTTTCTGTTGCACTTCTTTTGCTGGTTGTTGGTTTGTCAGAAAGTTTGCTGGATAATCGATCCTTGGTAGTAAGAATCCTTCCAGAATCCTCCAGGTAATTTTGTCCATAATCAGTTTGATTTGGAGGGAAGGTTATGTTGTGGAGGCTAGTATCCTGTATATGTCCTTGTAAAAAATCTATGTTTATCCAACCCTAAATCTATATTTTTGTAAAAAATAAAATAAATGCTAAAAGATTCAGGAGCTCATCTGCTCATGACCTCTCTCTCTCTCTCTCTTTCCACCGCTCAGAGCAGAACCTGGAAAACTACAGGAGGGCCCAGATGGAACCATTTATTTATGACATTGGTCTGCGTGTCTGCTTGCTTCTAACTTTAAGACTGTAATATCCCCTTCCAGGGGCCTATTACACTATCAAATCAATCACACTTTCCATCCCCACCTCTATTACGTGACCTGCACTTCACGAGGAAACCAAAACACCGAAAACCTCTCTGTCCCCACATCCTGTCCCAGAACCTCAATATCTGGATTAAGATGGCTTCCAAAAAACATACAACCTCCCCATGTTGGGACGTTGGAGAAGATTAGGTGATCTAAAGTAACATAAGAAAGCAATGTGTTAAAATAACAAAATGAGAGTTGAGATGTGTCCTGGCAGGGTGAACGTTGTATAAATGTCTTGTTTGGGTCCATATCTGAGAAGCACAGTAGCCTTCTGGGAGGTTAGCTCTGATTGGCCAGCTGGCCGCAGAGAGCATGTGTGACCGGGGTTAACGTAGCTCTCTGCTGGGCCAAGATTGACTCAGCGTTGGGAAGAGGGAAATATTCATCACTGCCTATTATAGGGATCGATGACATTTTTAATTTTTTAATTTTTAATTTCACCTTGGTAGACCAGTTGAGAACAAGTTCTCATTTACAACTGCGACCTGGCCAAGATAAAGCATAGCAGTGTGAACAGACAACAACACAGAGTTACACATGGAGTAAACAATAAACAAGTCAATAACACAGTAGAAAAAAATAAATAAAATAGTCTACATACATTGTGTGCAAAAGGCATGAGGAGGTAGGTGAATAATTACAATTTAGCAGATTAACACTGGAGTGATAAATTATCAGATGGTCATGTGCAGGTAGAGATACTGGTGTGCAAAAGAGCAGAAAAGTAAATAAATAAAAACAGAATGGGAATGAGGTAGGTAAATTGTGTGTGCTATTTACCGATGGACTATGTATAGCTGCAGCGATCGGTTAGCTGCTCAGATAGCAGATGTTTAAAGTTGGTGAGGGAGATAAAAGTCTCCAATTTCAGCGATTTCTGCAATTCGTTCCAGTCACAGGCAGCAGAGAACTGGAAGGAAATGTGGCCAAATGAGGTGATGGCTTTAGGGATGATCAGTGAGATACACCTGCTGGAGCGCGTGCTGCCATCGTGACCAGTGAACTGAGATAAGGCGGCGCTTTACCAAGCATGGACTTGTAGATGACCTGAAGCCAGTGGGTCTGGCGACGAATATGTAGCGAGGACCAGCCGACTAGAGCATACAGGTCGCAGTGGTGGGAGGTATATGGTGCTTTAGTAACAAAAAGGATGGCACAGTGATAAACTACATCCAGTTTACTGAGTAGAGAATTGGAAGCTATTTTGTAGATGACATCGCCAAAGTCGAGGATCGGTAGGATAGTCAGTTTTACTAGGGTAAGTTTGGCGGCGTGAGTGAAGGAGGCTTTGTTGCGGAATAGAAAGCCGACTCTAGATTTGATTTTAGATTGGAGATGTTTGATATGAGTCTGGAAGGAGGGTTTACAGTCTAGCCAGACACCTAGGTACTTATAGATGTCCACATATTCTAGGTCTGAACCATCCAGGGTGGTGATGCTAGTCGGGCGTGCGGGTGCAGGCAGCGAACGGTTGAAAAGCATGCATTTGGTTTTACTAGCGTTTAAGAGCAGTTGGAGGCCACGGAAGGAGTGTTGTATGGCATTGAAGCTCGTTTGAAGGTTAGATAGCACAGTGTCCAAGGAAGGGCCAGAAGTATACAAATCAAATCAAATCAAATCAAATCAAATTTTATTTGTCACATACACATGGTTAGCAGATGTTAATGCGAGTGTAGCGAAATGCTTGTGCTTCTAGTTCCGACAATGCAGTAATAACCAACAAGTAATCTAACTAACAATTCCAAAACTACTGTCTTGTACACAGTGTAAGGGGATAAAGAATATGTACATAAGGATATATGAATGAGTGATGGTACAGAGCAGCATAGGCAAGATACAGTAGATGGTATCGAGTACAGTATATACATATGAGATGAGTATGTAAACAAAGTGGCATAGTTAAAGTGGCTAGTGATACATGTATTACATAAGGATACAGTCGATGATATAGAGTACAGTATATACGTATGCATCTGAGATTAATAATGTAGGGTAAGTAACATTATATAAGGTAGCATTGTTTAAAGTGGCTAGTGATATATTTACATCATTTCCCATCAATTCCCATTATTAAAGTGGCTGGAGTTGAGTCAGTGTCAGTGTGTTGGCAGCAGCCACTCAATGTTAGTGGTGGCTGTTTAACAGTCTGATGGCCTTGAGATAGAAGCTGTTTTTCAGTCTCTCGGTCCCAGCTTTGATGCACCTGTACTGACCTCGCCTTCTGGATGATAGCGGGGTGAACAGGCAGTGGCTCGGGTGGTTGATGTCCTTGATGATCTTTATGGCCTTCCTGTGACATCGGGTGGTGTAGGTGTCCTGGAGGGCAGGTAGTTTGCCCCCGGTGATGCGTTGTGCAGACCTCACCACCCTCTGGAGAGCCTTACGGTTGAGGGCGGAGCAGTTGCCGTACCAGGCGGTGATACAGCCCGCCAGGATGCTCTCGATTGTGCATCTGTAGAAGTTTGTGAGTGCTTTTGGTGACAAGCCGAATTTCTTCAGCCTCCTGAGGTTGAAGAGGCGCTGCTGCGCCTTCTTCACAATGCTGTCTGTGTGAGTGGACCAATTCAGTTTGTCTGTGATGTGTATGCCGAGGAACTTAAAACTTGCTACCCTCTCCACTACTGTTCCATCGATGTGGATAGGGGGGTGTTCCCTCTGCTGTTTCCTGAAGTCCACAATCATCTCCTTAGTTTTGTTGACGTTGAGTGTGAGGTTATTTTCCTGACACCACACTCCAAGGGCCCTCACCTCCTCCCTGTAGGCCGTCTCGTCGTTGTTGGTAATCAAGTCTACCACTGTTGTGTCGTCCGCAAACTTGATGATTGAGTTGGAGGCGTGCGTGGCCACGCAGTCGTGGGTGAACAGGGAGTACAGGAGAGGGCTCAGAACGCACCCTTGTGGGGCCCCAGTGTTGAGGATCAGCGGGGAGGAGATGTTGTTGCCTACCCTCGCCACCTGGGGGCGGCCCGTCAGGAAGTCCAGTACCCAGTTGCACAGGGCGGGGTCGAGACCCAGGGTCTCGAGCTTGATGACGAGCTTGGAGGGTACTATGGTGTTGAATGCCGAGCTGTAGTCAATGAACAGCATTCTCACATAGGTATTCCTCTTGTCCAGATGGGTTAGGGCGGTGTGCAGTGTGGTTGAGATTGCATCGTCTGTGGACCTATTTGGGCGGTAAGCAAATTGGAGTGGGTCTAGGGTGTCAGGTAGGGTGGAGGTGATATGGTCCTTGACTAGTCTCTCAAAGCACTTCATGATGACGGAAGTGAGTGCTACGGGGCGGTAGTCGTTTAGCTCAGTTACCTTAGCTTTCTTGGGAACAGGAACAATGGTGGCCCTCTTGAAGCATGTGGGAACAGCAGACTGGTATAGGGATTGATTGAATATGTCCGTAAACACACCGGCCAGCTGGTCTGCGCATGCTCTGAGGGCGCGGCTGAGGATGCCGTCTGGGCCTGCAGCCTTGCGAGGGTTAACACTTTCAAATGTCTTACTCACCTCGGCTGCAGTGAAGGAGAGACCGCATGTTTTCGTTGCAGGCCGTGTCAGTGGCAATGTATTGTCCTCAAAGCGGGTAAAAAAGTTATTTAGTCTGCCTGGGAGCAGGACATCCTGGTCCGTGACTGGGCTGGATTTCTTCCTGTAGTCCGTGATTGACTGTAGACCCTGCCACATGCCTCTTGTGTCTGAGCCGTTGAATTGAGATTCTACTTTGTCTCTGTACTGACGCTTAGCTTGTTTGATAGCCTTGCGGAGGGAATAGCTGCACTGTTTGTATTCGGTCATGTTACCAGACACCTTGCCCTGATTAAAAGCAGTGGTTCGCGCTTTCAGTTTCACGCGAATGCTGCCATCAATCCACGGTTTCTGGTTAGGGAATGTTTTAATCGTTGCTATGGGAACGAGATCTTCAACGCACGTTCTAATGAACTCACACACCGAATCAGCGTATTCGTCAATGTTGTTGTCTGACGCAATACGAAACATGTCCCAGTCCATGTGGTGGAAGCAGTCTTGGAGTGTGGAGTCAGCTTGGTCGGACCAGCGTTGGACAGACCTCAGCGTGGGAGCCTCTTGTTTTAGTTTCTGTCTGTAGGCAGGGATCAACAAAATGGAGTCGTGGTCAGCTTTTCCGAAAGGGGGGCGGGGCAGGGCCTTATATGCGTCGCGGAAGTTAGAGTAACAATGATCCAAGGTCTTTCCACCCCTGGTTGCGCAATCGATATGCTGATAAAATTTAGGGAGTCTTGTTTTCAGATTAGCCTTGTTAAAATCCCCAGCTACAATGAATGCAGCCTCCGGATGAATGGTTTCCAGTTTGCAAAGAGTTAAATAAAGTTTGTTCAGAGCCATCGATGTGTCTGCTTGGGGGGGGATATATACGGCTGTGATTATAATCGAAGAGAATTCTCTTGGTAGATAATGCGGTCTACATTTGATTGTGAGGAATTCTAAATCAGGTGAACAGAAGGATTTGAGTTCCTGTATGTTTCTTTCATCACACCATGTCGCGTTAGTCATAAGGCATACGCCCCCGCCCCTCTTCTTACCAGAAAGATGTTTGTTTCTGTCTGCGCGATGCGTGGAGAAACCCGTTGGCTGCACCGCTTCGGAAAGAGTCTCTCCAGTGAGCCACGTTTCCGTGAAGCAAAGAACGTTACAGTCTCTGATGTCCCTCTGGAATGCTACCCTTGCTCGGATTTCATCAACCTTGTTGTCAAGAGACTGGACATTGGCAAGAAGAATGCTAGGGAGTGGTGCACGGTGTGCCCGTCTCCGGAGTCTGACCGCCTCGTTTCCCTCTTTTTCGGAGTTGTTTTTTTTTTGGGTCGCTGCATGGAATCCACTCCGTTGTCCTGTTTGTAAGGCAGAACACAGGATCCGCGTCGCGAAAAACATATTCTTGGTAGTACTGATGGTGAGTTGATGCTGATCTTATATTCAGTAGTTCTTCTCGACTGTATGTAATGAAACCTAAGATGACCTGGGGTACTAATGTAAGAAATAACACGTAAAAAAACAAAAAACTGCATAGTTTCCTAGGAACGCGAAGCAAGGCGGCCATCTCTGTCGGCGCCGGAAGTTGTTCCGGCGCAGAATGGTGTCGTCTGCGTAGAGGTGGATCAACGAATCGCCCGCAGCAAGAGCAACATCACTGATATATACAGAAAAAATGGTCGGCCCGAGAATTGAACCTTGTGGCACCCCTATAGAGACTGCCAGAGGACCGGACAACATGCCCTCCGATTTGACACACTGAACTCTCTCTGCAAAGTAGTTGGTGAACCAGGCAAGGCAGTCATTAG
The DNA here is from genome assembly GCF_057628025.1 of Oncorhynchus mykiss. Lineage (NCBI taxonomy): Eukaryota > Metazoa > Chordata > Actinopteri > Salmoniformes > Salmonidae > Oncorhynchus > Oncorhynchus mykiss. The sequence continues at coordinate 9,467,756 of NC_143037.1, read as the reverse complement.
AAAAACCGAGGCTACTGAGTCTGCCGATAAGAATATGGTGATTGACAGAGTCAAAAGCCTTGGCCAGGTCGATGAAGACGGCTACACAGTACTGTCTTTTATCGATGGCGGTTATGATATCGGTTAGTACCTTGAGCGTGGCTGAGGTGCACCGTGACCGACTCGGAAACCAGATTGCACAGCGGAGAAGGTATGGTGGGATTCGAGATGGTCAGTGATCTGTTTGTTGACTAGGCTTTCGAAGACCTTAGATAGGCAGGGCAGGATGGATATAGGTCTGTAACAGTTTGGGTCCAGGGTGTCTCCCCATTTGAAGAGGGGGATGACAGCAGTAGCTTTCCAATTCTTGGGGATCTCAGACGATATGAAAGAGAGGTTGAACAGGCTGGTAATAGGGGTTGCGACAATGGCGGCGGATCGTTTAAGAAATAGAGGGTCCAGATTGTCAAGACCAGCTGATTTGTACGGGTCCAGGTTTTGCAGCTCTTTCAGAACATCTGCTATCTGGATTTGGGTAAATGAGAACCTGGGGAGGCTTGGTCGAGTAGCTGCGGGGGGGGGGGGGTGAAGAGCTGTTGGCCGAGGTTGGAGTAGCCAGGAGGAAGGCATGGCCAGCCGTTGAGAAATGTTTGTTGAAGTTTTCGAGAGAGCTCTCCTAACACCAGACGACCAGAAAAACAACAACACGCCAAATGGGAAAGGTATGTCAAACCCTCACCTGCTAGATGCAGAGGATATTTTCTTAATACCTTTTAATTGGTTGGGTTTAATAAACTTTTCACAAACCATTTAACTGTGATAAAATGTTTTCTATGTCTGTCCCTTAACCTTTACTGTAGAGTTTGTTCATCTGTTTATGATGTTCACAATAAACTGGAGGACGGTGTGGGAGTAGACGCTGGGCACATCTTCACTGATGTCATTAGTCACTTATTTCATCATTTCATCATCAAAGGGGGTTAGCAAGGTAACCTCAAGGGTTTATTCATTCATTCAGATTAGAAGCAAAAGGATGTCTGAGATAATTGACGTAGGATCTGCAGAGAGAGGTTTGCAAGCTTAATCATAATCACCCAAGTGTGGGTTATTAGATATCCAATCTAACTGAGTGCAAAATAACTATATTTACAGTGATTTGATCGTCTAACTGAACAATCACTATAAATGGACTGAAAATGAGTTTTATTAAGAGAGTGCTCAAAGGATTAGGTTCCATGCCAGGACAAAATAAAATTAGAGAACAATTTTCCCACTATCTAAAACTGATGATGGGAAAAAAAGTTCATGCATGGTCCTAAACGCTTGGGCAAGCTCCAGGATGATGATCTAAAAATGGTTAGATATGAGGTTTGATGTTGACAGCTAGAAGCCAGCGTGAGGAGCGTGAGGTTAGCTAAGTGCACACAGGCTTCCCCCGTGATGTTCCTAAAGAGACGTTGCCTGAGACAAAACAATCCAGACCACAGCATCCCCAAGCAACGCTGAGAAATGCGATCGACACCGTCAGGGAAAGAACATTCCAGTACATTATCGAAAATAATTCATACGAGGCTTTTTCAATTGATAATGTGTTATTTATCAGGGATTTTGACAACTGTGTGTAATTAAACAACAATTACACCCGGGTATTATGTTTTGCCAGATGTAAAAGGAAACAACGGAATAGTCCCAAAAATACAAACCCCTCCTACACAGCGCACTGCTAAATCAAGCACAAACAGATTTGACACAGGTCTGATCAATGTATACTGTAACAACTATAGACCATATAGCTAGTGTGAGGTCAGCTTCCCCAGGCCTAAGTGGACTCCAACACAGAGGTAAAGCCAAAGATGGAACTTTATAGATCCTTCCAGGCCACAGGAGCAGGCAGATATGTGCCAGTAAACACTCCTCTCTCCCACATACCAAATGAAACTGGCTGGAGAGTTTTAGTAAAAGTACTGTAATTCCATTAAAGAGACATTATCTGAAACGCAGAGCTTTTTTCAAGACGAAGACGACACACCAGAGCAGGACTATTCTGGACCTGACTGAAAATAAGTTATCACAGGCAATGAACTGAATCGCTCCCAAACACAGATTAAAACACCTCTGGGTGGATTATGTGAGACCATTACTACTGTGTTCTTCAAAAGACATTCTCACCCTGTGAGGAGGATGGTTGGTGTCCTGATGAGAGAACCAGCGAGGGCAGCCTGCGTGCAATTGAGTCCGTCTGTGTGCAATTCACTGTAATTTGCAGTAAGCCATGTAAAAGGATGAGTCCTAACACACGTAGTTGTACACTCTTGTACTGACTGGGTTTGAATCTTGGTCGTCTGTGCACTATCAGACTGTGCTAGCCCTTTGAGCTAAATCCTAGGGCATTACCTCAGGGAGAAAACACAAGTCCTGCAGAGTCAATTATCTCGCGAGCCAGACTCCAGACGTATCCATCTGATGGGCTTAAGAGAAAGATCGAACCGCAGTATTACTCAACCCTTATCGTGAATGTCTGGGTATTATAAAGCTTATTTATTCAGATATTCAAAGGAAGGTTTTAGGGCTCGAAGAGGATATCTAGGAAATATCAGGTTTAACATCTCGGGTGTTCACAATTTCAGGTATTAAACCAGAGCTGAGACATTTAACAAGACATTCAACCCTGAGATTATTTTCTCGGAAGGAGATACTCTTACTGAGCCCTTGGGGAAAGAGACGGGGTCAAATTAGTGATGACAATCATTGCTGAGTTAATATCTAGAATTTGAGGGGATTGGCGAGGGGTTAGCCAGAGCAAATATTGACCGCTGTGATAGTTGGTGTTCACACCTGTCCCGACCTGACCTGTCCTGACCATAACCATAACCTTAAGCTATATTGTAATTGTTTTTAATAACCTGCCCAGGGACTGCGGTTGAAAATTAGCCGGCTGGCTAATTACTGAAACGTTGATTAATGTGCACTGTCCCTGTAAAAATGAAAGAAACTCAAACTCAAACCTGTCCAGACCCTACCTGTCCTGACAGTACCTGTTCTTATTATCCTAAACTAGAAGTAGAACTAGACAGTCAATTAACTGAATAAACTATTCAATATTAACAGCTAGATTTGATAGGGAAACAAAACAAACAGCCTGTCTGGGCCAATCAGAAATAATTTCCAAAGTTAAATATCTAATCTTGATTTAACATGAGTTTATGCTCCTGAATACACACAGCATAATTAAGTCACTGGGATTTTTTTTTCTCAGGATTATTCAAGTTTCAATGAATAGACTGCTGAGTCATGGATTAATTAAAGACAGGATAATGGGACAAATCTGGATTTAACATCTTTATCAAGTCTGAGTAGTCACTTTTCTGTTTGGGCAGAAATCTCTTTCAGATATTGAGAAACAAAGTGCAAAATTATTTTACAAGCTGTCACTCATTGCTTAACTTGGACTGAAATAGGTGTCCCAGTATTCGTTTTGGGTGCTGGTACTGTTATTTAGTTGCAGGAGATCAAGCAGTAGAAAGTCTGAGGTGTCGTTACTTAGCTCCAGTGAGCTCCTGCCCAAGTCAAGCACTGCTGTCACCAAAATAAATACTAAAAGTCTTGGATATTTTTTCTCCATTATTTATCAGAGTTTTTGTGTTGACATTGTGTAGGAATGCCATGTACAGTGCATTGGGAAAGTGTTCAGATCCCTTGACTTTTTCCACATTTTGTTACTTTACAGCCTTATTCTAAAATGGATTCAATCGTTTTTTCCTCATGAATGTTCACACAATACTCCACAATGACGAATCAAAATCAGGTTTTTAGAAACTTTAAATAAAAAAAATAAAAAAACAGAAATGCCACATTTACATAAGTACATTTTATTTAATCCATTTTATAATGAGGCTGTAACATAACGACATGGGGGAAAATGGAAGAGGCCTGAATACTTTCCCCTGTACGTAACACAGTCACCTGAGAGAGTGAAACACTCCCTTGTTCTCCTTCTCCGTCTGTATTCTGCCAGCCAGCCAAATGGATGACAGTGCATTCTGGTTCACCACCGTCTATACTGCACATTAAACATGACAAGCACAACCTCTCGTCCTCAAAGACATGTCCTCTTAAATGACAACAATCGATGCAAAAGTTCCATATCATTTTCAATGTAATTCAATCTAATCAAATAGACATGTCAGGACACAGACTTGTCCTTGGAGAAAAAACAGAGATGCAGGGACTTTTTGAAGTTTATTCAAAGTATATAAAAAAAGAAGAAAACAACAGACGTATGGACGTTCGCATTAGGGGTCAGAGGTCGGGACAATAACAGACAAACAGGCACCAGCAGAGGCACTCTTCAAATTGGACACTCTTCTGGAGACCGACTGTCTGACGAGGCCACACACACCTCTCTAATGTTGACTCTCTTTTTGGAGCTGTCGATCTCTCTCTTTGACCGTCTTCTTTTTCCATCATTCTTTGTCACTCTCTTGAGTTGTTTAAAGTGAATTTATTCCAGCCGGTGTCTATTCCACAAGTTACCACCAGCTAAATCTATGACGTTAAAATGCCTATTCGTTCTTTGTCACTCTCTTGAGTTGTTTAAAGTGAATTCATTCCAGCCGGTGTCTATTCCACAAGTTACCACCAGCTAAATCTATGACGTTAAAATGCCTATTCGTTCTTTGTCACTCTCTTGAGTTGTTAAAGTGAATTTATTTAAGTGATAATGCCAGAGAAGCTGTTGTTTGGAGGATATATTGGCACAGTTTGCCGGCCCTCGACTTCGTCTCAGACCTAACAACCTTCATGCCAATATATCCTCCAGCTTCTCTGGCATTATCACTTAAATAAATTCACTTTAACAACTCAAGAGAGTGACAAAGAACAACTAGGCATTTTAACATCATAGATTTAGCCAGTGGTAACTTGTGGAATAGACACCGGCTGGAATGCGCTTTTAACCAATCGACATTCAAGATTTGACCCACTCGTTGTATAAATTCAAATTCAACACACGTCTGTAAAACTTAGTTTCATCCAATGTGTTCAAAGACATCTAAATTATTCATTTAGCAGTATGTGGAAAAATAATGATGTTGTGCAATCTGTCTCCTCTTACTAACCCAAGATACGTGAAGGATTTAATCAGAAACTGTGAAATGCAGACCTCGCATCACAAAGCTTCCAATCAGGTTATCTGAATCCACATGGGCTTAGCAACTTAGGTGCCACTTTCAGCTGATACTTTTCTTCAAATATCGTTTGTTTTCTTAATGCACTGTT
>NC_143037.1:9440000-9457500 GCF_057628025.1 Oncorhynchus mykiss | reverse complement strand
TACACCCTCCTTCCTACCCCATGCTGTTGATATCAACATTCCAGGCATTATACATCTCTGTTGTCTTGGAGCTAATCTGGAGACGCTTCCTCCATCCTGTCAATATGCATCCTCTTGGTGTACTCAGCGGTTCACCAGGCAGGCATGCGACTTCTCATGCATTTCTGTATTTCTCCTTCCTGTTTACGCCTTTAAATAATCAGCCAGCGGAATTGGGATACAGGGGACACAACAGGGAATCTGTGTGTGTGTGTGTGTGTGTGTGTTTCTCCTAGGAGAAACATTCTTAGCGTTCCCGGCCGGTCGGTCGCTCGGTCGGTAGTGTTCCTCATTATCAGGAAGGTCTCTGTCTACTACAGCTCATTAATACCGCTACACATGAGGGCACGCACACATTTAGTTCAAACTTGTTTTAATTATGTGGCAAATCCAAATCCACACACTTCAACAGGCCAAAACCACACAAACTATTGGCAAAGACCATCTTCAAGAGTTCAGACCCAAGCCGTCCCTAGGCTTAGATGAGTGAACACAGCTTTTCAGGGGGATTCATTAGACGAGAAGGGAAGATGAAAGACCGGTTGAAGTCATGACATGGCCAAAGGTGAGACAAATCAACCCAGATCCACTTTAAGTCAATGCTTTGTGCGATAATATGGCCTAAACCGTTCTTCATCCTCTAAAGACCAAAGAGATGGAGTTAGGATCTCTTAATCGTAGCCGAAGTCCTCTGAAGTAGACATTATTGCAACAATCGCAGCCACCCAGGTGTTTTGGGATGGCTGGTAGGCCTCAAAGAATGAACTGAGAGACACCTCACTGGAGAATCTCAAGCAGTGCATTTCAGGGGTGACAGAACTCTGGGATATGAGCAACGCTAAGCTAGCTATGAGTATCTGCCACCTGCTACATACGTATCACTGAAATTCATTAGGCATATATTACAATTACTATATATTACTATATTACAATCACTATATATTACTCTATTACAATTACTATATTACAATTACTATATATTACTCTATTATAATTACTATATATTACTGTATAACAATTACAATACATTACTGTATAACAATTACAATATATTACTATTTTACAATTACTTTTTATTACTATATTACAATTACTATATATTACAATGTTACAATTACTATATTACAATTGCTATATATTACAATGTTACAATTACTTTATATTACTATATTACAATTACTTTCACGTACTTTGAAAAGTGAGCCGGTGATTTGAATACAAAGACATGCAAAGATGTCACAGAAGGACAGTACAGTCCTAAATAGTTTTCTGTTTATTGAAATGCTACATGAACAGACTAACAAAACGAGGCGTGATTTCTGGAAACTTAGACACACGTCTACAGTCTCCTTAGAGACGTACTGTTGCTGAATCAAAGCGTTGTTGTTGTTGTTTTTTTGTTGTTATTTCACAACTGGCGTCCATATCCAAGAACAATCTCTGTCCCCCGCTGAAATTTAATGTGAACAAGTAATTAACAAAGTGAGACGCTGTAGGCTGGATAGGCTACTCAGAAGTTCGACACAGAGACACAGCTGAATGTAGACAACTCCTGCAACTACCTTGTAATACCAAACGACCAGTTTTCCCAAAAAGAACAAGGGTTTAAAGTGAATTCAGTAGAAAACATTCATCTTCCTGGTGAGAAACCACTGTTGAGACATGTGTGATTCTCTGGGGACTATGGCAGGAGGCTGCCACGTCAACAATCCCTTTTGGTTTAAGTCTGTGCATGGACCACAAGACTATTTCAAAGCTTACAATACAGCATAAGGATATATTTACTGTCTTTAAATTCAACTTACATGGAAATTAATCATGTTCACAGAACAAAAGTTGTGTCTTTTTGGTGGAGCACGGTATGGTAAAGTTAGGGAGCCATGGCTCAGAGGTTACACGTTAATATGACTTCCCTGTGGGGGAGCCATGGCTCTGAGGTTGGAACTGACAAGTGACTCCCCAGAGAGTCAGGATGATGCAGTACTCTGACACTTTCTGGGGGGGGGGCACTTCCAGTCCTACTCGTTGGCATTACATTGAAACAATGACATTTGTGTGTAGTTTGAATTTGAGAGTCTAATAATCATAGACTCTGCATGCTGCAGAATAAAACAGACCTGAACCGAGGACTGTCACAGGAACAGACAGGAAGAAACTGAGAGAGAGTGAAAAGAAAGTGATGGAGAGAGAGAGAGAGAGAGAGAGAGAGAGAGGGAGATAAAGAGAGAGAGTTTGAGTTTTAAATACTCTTTATTGGGTCTGGGGGCCCACCACACAATAAATACTCATACAAAACCACAGTTACACAAGAAGTAAAAACACAACTCCAGTTCCTCCTCCACAGTAACTACACACAACAGCCTCTGAATACCCCATATACTCAAAAACAGATCGATATTGTTGACAAGTTTATAATAGGCAAACTCAACCCTTAGTCTCGCTGCCAACATTCCCTCCAGCATTCCCACCACATCCACAGACCCCTGTCCCCAAATTCTGTTCTTTCGGGTCTTCCATATCGCTAATTTTGCTGCCCCTAACACAAAATTAAGCAACACAACTACACCCTTTTGACTGAACCTGTACTTTGGCCCAAATATATACAGTTGGGAGGAGAAAACCTCTCCCAAAGTTGAGAACCAATCAGTGATCATTCCAATCATCCCAACCAACCTGGGACACAGTAAAAACAGATGTGCCAGAGATTCAGACTCAGCACAGAATGGACACCCCTCCCCAACAGTAGGATCCAGGTGTACCAGATGCATGTTAGTGGCTATAGCTCTATGTATTATCCTCCATTGGAGGTCAGCTGTCCTCTTATCAATAGGCAGTTTATATAATGATCGCCAACAGCCTTTTGGAGAGGCACCTGGACCAAGCACATCCGCCCACCTCGTCGATTTTACCCCTTCCAGGGAAGAGGCATGGGACACCTTTACACATATTCTGTACATGGCCTTCTTTCCCACCTCCTTGAACTCCCCCAGCTCCGGGGTATCGAAGGAAAGCAGCATCCCCACGTCCTCTTCAAATGCCCCCATCGCAGGACTAACAATCAGTGCAGGGAACACATAATCCAGACCCTCCTTCCACCGATCAGAATTGGAAGTGTCAGTCACATACTTCAGATGAAGCACTGGCAAGGAGTCGCAGACCTCCTCGACGACCTTCCTCAGTAGGCGAGATGATCGGATCCCCGCTCTTTCTCCCAGCTCCTCCAATCTGCTACTGCTCCGCATCAGATGACCCAGCTTGGTACACCCTACGCCCTCCAGCTTTAAGAGGAATTATGCTTGTCTAAGCCCAAACAGCCTGCTCTCCTCATCAATATGTAGGCTGTTTCGACCCAGCTAGAACAGTCTCTGTTCAACAATCTCTGGGCTGCTTGGAGACTGAAAGCCGTGATCCTAGAGGAAATGTCCACCAGGCCTTGCCCACCCTCGTGCAGTGGCAGGTACAGGGCTGCAGCTTTAATCCAGTGTTGTCCAGACCAGAAGAAATTGTCAAGGGTCCTCTGAAGCTCTTGTATCAGACCCTTTGGTGGCTGTAAAATCATTAGTCTGTGCCACATGGTAGAAGCAGCAAGATTATTTGCTACCAGGACCCGTCCCCTATAAGACAGCTGGGTCAACACCCATTTCCACCTTGATAGTCTGGCACACACTTTCTCCGCTACACCCTCCCAGTTATTTTTCTGAAAGACATCGGAGCCTAGAAAAACCCCCAAAGTCTTCATTCCATCTCTGCCCCACTGAAGCCCCCCTGGTAACCGTGGAGTGGACCCCATCTGAAGCTGACCTGCCCACAGCGCTTCACTCTTTCCCCAATTGACTCTAGCTGAGGAGGCCCTCCCATACACCTTTAAAGTGTTTGAGAGAACCTTAACATCCTCACCCCCTGTAATAAAAACTTTCAGGTCATCTGCATACACAGACAGTGCTATCGTGAGACCCTTCACTACACCTGGCACAAAGAAACCAGTAAGCTTCGCTCTTAAAAAACAAAGCATTGGTTCAATCGCCAGACTATATAACTGCCCTGAAATTGGGCATCCCTGCCTGATGCCCCTTTCGACAGGGATGGGGCAACTTAAGCCACCACCCACCTTCACCATACACGAGGCTCCAGCATACAGTAAATTCACCCAAGACAGAAAAACATCCCCAAACCCAAAGGCTTTCATTGTTTTAAACAAGTACTGGTGGTCCACACGATCAAAAGCCTTCTCCTGATCCAACGAAAGTAAACCCACATTTACATCAGACAGTTTACAAATGTCTAAAACATCTCTTATCAGAAACAAGTTGTCAACAATAGAGCGATCAGGTACACAGTAGGACTGGTCCTTGTGGACCAACAATCCCAGATACTCTTTCAACCTGTTTGAGAGACATTTAGAAACATTTAGAAACAGCAAAGCAACAGGTCTCCAATTTTTTATGAGAGCCAAATCCCCCTTTTTGGCAACAGTGAAAGCACGCACGTTGACAGGATACAGGAAGAGAACCCTCATGAAAAGATTCACACACCACTTCATAAAAATCCTCCCCAATAGACCCCCAAAAGTGCTTATAAAACTCAGATGGTAAACCATCGATGCCAGGGGCTCGGCCTGTTGAGAGCTGCATAACTGCTGTGGACAGCTCTTGCAGTGTAATGTCAGCGTCCAATGCAACTCTCTACTCAGGTCCCAATTGAGGAAGACTGTGTAACAACTGTTCTCTACATAAAGAGTCACAATCCTCCTCCTTATAAAGGGACGAGTAGAAATCCACGGCATGTTGATGCATTTCAATGTCATTCGTGGTCACATTCCCATCAGGGAGACGAAGGCAGACCATCTGTTTACGTTTAAATGTCGACTGTCCTAGGTTAAAAAAAAAGCGCTAGGAGCATCCATATCCTTGAGGGAAGCGAATCGAGACCTAATCAAGGCACCCTTCACTCTTTCATGCAGAAACGACCTCAGTTCATGTCTCTTGTCCTGTAAGTTCATGACTAGTCCAGGGTCGTTCTGAGTGAGCAGCTTCAATTCAATAGATTTGATGTCCTGTTCAAGGGCCTTGATAGTCTCTTTAACTTCAATTTGAGACAGAGCAGTATACTGTTGACAAAAAACTCATATTTGGGCCTTCCCAACCTCCCACCATTGTCTCAAGGACTCAAAATGTCCTTTTATACCCCTCCATTTTTCCCAAAACAACGAAAACCTGTCACAAAACATGACATCGTGTAACAATTTAACATTCAAATACCAGTAAGGTGATGACCTTCGTGGACAGGACAAGTGAATATCAACAGTAACAATATGATGATCAGAGAAACCCACAGGAGTAATGGCACACTTTCCAACCCTACTACAGTATTGCTCAGATACATACAACCTGTCTAACCTTGCTGCACTGACACGACCTTCATTCATTTTTAGCCATGTGTACTGCCTAACTTTTGCATTCCTTACTCTCCACACATCAGAAAGCTCAAACTCAGTTAATAGGCCAGACATGCAAGTGTCTGACCGCAGGTGAGGTTCTTCAGCAGTGTGATCAACAGTAAAATCCACTGTACAGTTCCAGTCACCCCCTAAAACTATACACCCCTCTTGATCACACTGTCTTAAGGTTTCCTTTATTTAATCAAATATAGCAATACGCTCTGTACCCTCATTAGGAGCATAACCATTCAAAAAAACAAACAAAAACCCCATAACATCCACCTTGACCAATAAAACCCGACCCTTGACAATCTCTGTTGTAGATACCACAGTCACCCCTAAGCCTGAGGAAAACAAGATTGCCACCCAAGCACTGAAATTAGTACCATGACTGAGTACATGCTGCCCCTCCCGCCACATACCCCAGTCAACCTCATTTTCCTCATCACTGTGTGTCTCCTGTAGGAAAACTACATTAAGCCTTTTCTGTTTTATTACTTCTAATACCCAAGCCCTCTTATTCCTGTCCCTTTCCCCATTAATATTGAGAGAACCTACCCTTAGTACCTCCATATAGAAAAGAGAAAAGAAAGGAGAAGAAACCACAGAGAAACCAACGAGAAAAAAGACACCCTATGAAGCATGATCATCATCATTATTTTTTTTTCTTCTCTTAACCTGACTACGTTTCCCAGCACCTTTTGCTGCTGCAACAGCAGTAATACGTTTCCTCAAGCGAAACCGCTTCTTCTCACTCAATTGGTCTAACCCCACCGTCTTCTGTAACATCACAGCTGACCTCACAAACTTATCAACATCAAAATAATTTGCCAATTTGACAGATTTCCCCAAAGTCTGATCCAGAAACTCCTCTAGATCATAAACTGAGTCCTCACCAGCAGCTGTCATATCAAAATAGATATCATATCATTCTCCTGATCCTCAGCTGAGACCACAGACAACTGACTCCCCTCTACCACATCCCTTTCAACACTCCCCCTTGCACCACATCACTCGTACCAGGCATCTCCTCCACTACCTGGGAGACTAGCCCCACCTGAACATCACTACTCATAGTGGGCATCTCCTACACTAACTGGGAGCCTAGCTCCACATGAACCCCAGCACTCGTAGTGGGCATCTCCTCCACTACCTGGGAGCCTAGCTACACATGAAAACCCTCCTGTACCTCATTGCTCGTAGTGGGCATCTCCTCCCCTACCTGGTAGCCTAGCTCCACATGAATCCCAGCACTCGTAGTGGGCATCTCCTCCACTCCCTGGAGCCTAGCTCCACATGAACCCCCTCCTGTACCTCATTACTCGTAGTGGGCATCTCCTCCACTACCTGGGAGCCTAGCTCCACATGAACCCCAGCACTCGTAGTGGGCATCTCCTCCACTCCCTGGGAGCCTAGCTCCACATGAACCCCCTCCTGTACCCCATTACTCGTAGTGGGCATCTCCTCCACTACCTGGGAGCCTAGCTCCACATGAACCCCCTCCTTTACCCCAGCACTCGTACTCGGCACCTGCTCACCAGTCTGAGGAACTGGCTCTTCAGATACATCCTTACCTTCTACAACAATACTTTTCTGTAGCATAACATTTCCCTCTAATACAAGTTGCAACTCCGTGCCCTCAACACGGATAACTTGTTCCTCAGCAACAGGTGCTTGTGGCTGCTCTACCGCTGTCGGCCCACCTCTCCCTACATCAGTGAGCCCAGGCGTTACGATGATCACCTCTCCCTACATCAGTGAGCCCAGGCGTTACGAGGACCACCTGCGCCCCTCTCTCGGCCTTCTCCCTTTTCGGGCAAGCATGTTGCTTATGACCAACATCCCCACACTCAAAACACCGTTGACTACCCGTACTAGCATAAGCCATATACATTCTATTGTCATACTTGATTGTAAACGATAACTCTAAAGTCTGCTCCGGTGAGTCCAAAAACATAAACACCTGTCGCCGAAATGACATTACCTGTTTGCAACCCAATGGGTGTTTGCAACTCAACGGAACAACCTTAATTGAACTGGCGAACTTCCCAAAGCGCAATAACTCGCGCTCCAATAGCTCATTTGGAATAAACGGTGGTACATTTGAAATCGTTACCCTTGTTGACGGAGAAAAAAGCGGCGTAACTTGAATAAACATTCCTTTAAGAAGTACACCATGCTCAACCATCCGATCAACAAGACACTCTTCTTTAAGAAGTACACCATGCTCAACCATACGATCAACCAGACACTCTTCTTTAAGAAGTACACCATGCTCAACCATACGATCAACCAGACACTCTTCTTTAAGAAGTACACCATGCTCAACCATACGATCAACCAGACACTCTTCTTTAAGAAGTACACCATGCTCAACCATACGATCTACCAGACACTATTCTTTAAGAAGTACACCATGCTCAACCATACGATCTACCAGACACTCTTCTTTAAGAAGTACACCATGCTCAACCATCTGATCAACAAGACGCTCTTCTTTAAGAAGTACACCATGCTCAACCATCTGATCAACAAGACACTCTTCTATAAGAAGTACACCATGCTCAACCATACGATCTACCAGACACTCTTCTTTAAGAAATACCACCACAGCTTTATTCATCCGGAATGCACAAGCAATATTCTCATAGCCTACCTTCTCTCCTACGGCGACCAGAAACTCCTCCACCGTGACAGTAGCTTCAGTAACACGCCTAAAGCCGTGCTGAAAGTGACAGGGACGGCATCCCCATTCGGGCTGCCATCCCCGCCAAAATCAGGGTAATTTCCATACGACAAACTAAATACTTAATTCTACCACAACAAAAATAATAACCTTGATCATGCACAGAAGAAAAACAAAAAATGCCAACAAGAAATAGCAAACCGAAAGAAAGTTGTGAATATCTAACTCTCCACAACACATGCACTCCTTCACTCAAACAATTCCCAGCATGCACCAATCACTCCCATCATGCAGAGAGAGAGAGAGAGAGAGAGAGAGAGAGAGAGAAATATGTGCTGCTTTGATTTCAAATTACAGAACTCACATGACCCCATTCTTTCAATTAAATAAAAAAAATGTAATAAAGTATTTACATGTTCAGATGAGTTACTTTAACCTGCAGGATACACATGAAAGGCAGCAACCCAACATGAACCGCACTTAATCTTCCACCAAAAAGCTATTTGTTATTGAGTACGGCGGGGTTATGGTTTGAGACCAGGCTCAGTGTGACTGTGCTTCAAGGGACTTTTATTCACATTTTAGAGGTGTTGGCCGTGTGATGTGGAAGGAGAAGGGAGAAGCAGCAGGGAGCTATATTTCTCTGTACCAGGGTGTGTGTGTGTGTGTGTGTGTGTGTGTGTGTGTGTGTGTGTGTGTGTGTGTGTGTGTATGTGTGTGTGTGTGTGTGTGTGTGTGTGTGTGTGTGTGTGTGTGTGTGTGTGTGTGTGTGTGTGTGTGTGTGTGTGTGGTCGAGGTTCTCATTATTGAAAAGAATAAGCTGTGCCAGCACCAACTGCCAGGAGATGTACACACACACACACACACACACACACACACACACACACACACACACACACACACACACACACACACACACACACACACACACACACACACACACACACACACTTCTTCCCAGAGAAGTCACAGCAGCAAAGATCACCCTAAGATTAAGTTGAGGAGCTCAAACTCCCGCTGTGTGAAAGTCTGTGTGTAAACCACTTTCTGACCTTATGCAAGCAAAACAAACAAGCTCCTCCATTCTGTATTTCTCTCTCTTTGTCCTAAAGACACACACACACACACACACACACACACACACACACACACACACACACACACACACACACACACACACACACACAGACACACACACACACACACATGAAAACACACAGACATACAAACAAATACACACACAATGTTTGAGGAAGCAGGTGTTGCTGAAAACAGGGTGAGGGTGGTACTTCCAGGAGTTAACAGCTAATGTGACCCTTATGCACTGTTGCCATGGTGACTGGCCAAATAGAAGCCTCTGGTTTGGGTGACACTTTGACAACTCACTATTACTCATAACCTATCAGCAGAAAGTATCATACGCTTTGACTAACTTGCACTGAGTCTCAGTGATGCCAGCGAGGTAAAGCACTCTCTCTCACTTTCACTCTCCTATTTCTGTAACACACCTGGGCTAGGAATTCATGCCTGATACTATAGTCTTCTAGTGTTATAGAGAGGACAGAGAGAGAGAGAGAGAGGGAGGGAGGGAGGGAGGGAGGGAGGGAGGGAAGGGAGAGGGGAGAGGGAGAGAGATAGAGAGAGAGAGAGAGAGAGAGAGAGAGAGAGAGAGAGAGAGAGAGAGAGAGAGAGAATTAGAGAGACCGGATGGAGAGAGGGAAAGAGAGAGGGAGAGAGAGAGGGGGAGGGAGAGAGGGGGAGATAGAGAGGGGAGGGAGAGAGAGAGGGAGAGCAAGAGAAAGAGGAAGAAAGAGAGGGAGAGAAGAGAGAGAGGGGTGGAGAGAGATAGAGAGGGTGAAAGAAAGAGAAGGAGAGAGCGAGGGAGGGAGAAAGAGAAATAAAGAGATGGAGAGTGAGAGGGAGGGAGGGAGAGAGAGAGAGAGAAAGAACGAGAGGGAGGGAGTGAGGGAGGGAGAGAGAGACACGCATCGAGTAAATCAGAGGGGGAGAGGGAGAGAGTGAGATAGAGAGAGAGAGGGAGACTGAGGGATAGAGGGGGAGAGGCACACATCGAGTAAACCAAAGTGTGTTTCTTAAATTAACATGTTGTCCCAGTTACCCTAAACACACATAGTTTAGTAAGCTTGGCTAAGTGTTTCACTACTAAGTGTTTTTGTGTGCTACAGAGGGAAAAACTGCACCGTAGTAGGAGTGTTCTGTAGCCTGAGGTAGGGAACGCTATTAGGTTGTTTTGTGAGTAGTGTGTAATCTGAGATGTGTAGAAAACTTTTGCGAATAGCAACTCTTTCTCTGGACTCACACCTGAACGAACATTAAGGCAGACACACATCGTTCCTTTAGTGAAACAACACTCCAACCACAGCCAGACTCCCGACGGTGAGGCGTTTTGCTTCATGGTTTATCTACTCAGGTGAGACAGAGAAGGGCTGATTTAACTTCCTCCACAGCCCTTTAGGTAGCAGCAGTCTACGGCCCGGGATTCAAACCAAAAACCACAACGTGCTGATGTCTGTGGCCTTTACCTTGAACGTGTTCTCTGAAAACGCGGTTACATTTCCTTATAAAGCAGCATTGTCTGCAAGGATGAGCCGATTGGATACCGGCTCAGGCAGGCAAATCTCCACACTGACAGGTTTTGTCTGAGGTGGTTGTGTCTAAGAGAGGAGAATGTCTCCAAAACTGTTTCAGATGTCTGGACCTAAAGGTTTCACTAGCCACACAAAATCTGTTTTGTTCATCTGAAACAGGCCAGTGTCCTTGACAGCTTTGATTAAATGAGTGTGGTGTCTCTCCAGGGTTATCTGGGACCATCCAGAGTCGGGAGAGTGACAGTGTTTAATGGCTCGCGAATATCTTACAGCTTAAACACACTTTCCCCTTCTCTCATCCCCTTTCTCTCTCTCTGTCTCTGTCTCTCTCTCTCTCTCTCTCTCTCTCTCTCTCTCTCTCATCCCCTTTCTCTCTCTCTGTCTCTCTCTCTCTCTCTCTCGCTCTCTCTCTCTCTCTCGCTCTCTCATTCATTATATCTCGTTCTCTCTCTTTCGCCTCCTTCAGTCTCTCCCTGTCACATACACACAGAGACCCCACATTCTCACACACATAGCGGCTTACATAACAACACTGTTTACGTAAAGTGTATCCTATCTGTCCCTTGTCATAACACACAGCCAATGGCCTAGTGGAACCCACGAAGCCTGTGTGGTTACGTCTGTCTGTCAGTTAGCAGGGCCAAGCCAGGCTTACCCTGCCAGTCTTTCTCTGCTCTGCCCCCTGCTGCTCTGTCCTCTCCTCTCCTCCTATAAAGTCATCACGTCCTCCATCACCTCACACAGAAGTTTAACACTGCATAGGACATGAAGTAGAAGCATCAGCTGGAGAGCAATTACCTACCAGCATGCCACGTGTCTCTTCCTTGCCTTCAATCTGTCTCCCCCCTTTGCCTTGATCTGCCTCAGTCTCTTTCTCTCACTCTCTCTCTCTCTCTCTCTCTAACTCTCACTCTCTAACTCTCCCTCTCTCTCTCTCTAACTCTCTCTCTCTCTCACAAGTTCTATGTCTCTTTCTCTCCCTCTCTCTAACTCTCTCTCTCTCTCTCACAAGTTCTCAGTCTCTTTCTCTCACTCTCTCTCTCTCTCTCTCTCTCTCTCTCTCTCTCTAACTCTATCTCTGTCTCTGTCTCTCTCTCTGTCTCTCTCTCTCTCACAAGTTCTCAGTCTCTTTCTCTCCCTCTCTCTCTCTAACTCTCTCTCTCTCTCTCTCTCTCTCTCTCTAACTCTCCCTCTCTCTCACAAGTTCTCTGTCTCTTTCTCTCTGTCGCTCTTTCTCATGTTCTCTCTCTCTTTCTCTCTGTCTTTCTCACCTTCTCTCTCTCTCGCGTTCTCTCTCTCTTTCTCTCTTACGTCACCTTAGCGCTGGATTCAATCCATATCACAGAAGATCTGCATTAAAATGTAAAGGTAGTTCTCGATTGGGTGTAACAGGAAGCTCAGGCTGCTGAGAACCACGAGGTTGTGAGTTCAAATCCCAGATGAGGACATGTTGAATAATAATCCCTGTTTAAATTAACATACAGTGTAATCAGTTAAATCAAAGTGTGTTGTGACATTCCACAGACACCCTAACGACTTCTTTGCAGGGCATCTTTATCCACATGTGAAAGGTTATGTGAAATATCATCACATGCGAAGTGTTCCAAAACTACACGTGAAATAACATTTTCATGTGATTTTTCCACATGTGAAATCATGTGTTTTATTCCCCGTAAGGGCAGTGTTGACCATGAATGCAGTCTTTATATTTATACATTATCTTTTACATTTCAATCCAGCGATAACGTGGCTCTTACGTTATACTTCAGCGATACGGATTGAATCCAGCCCTTAGTTCCAGGCAGAGGTAAGGAGTAGCAGTCTGATGGGGTCCAGATGTGCCTTTCAAAACCACAGGAGAACAAAACAATCTGCTTTGATACTCATAAGCACACAGACACAGACACACACAGACACACACAGGTGGTGGGGCTCTTTCACAAAGCCTGCTGATTAAATAGCGTAAGAGGACGGCTGATAGTGTGACAGCAAAATAAAATGGACAGCCAGGTTACTCTCGCAAGTAATCACACACGCACACACTCACACACGCACACACCCACACACGCACACACCCACACACGCACACACTCACACACTCACACACGCACACACTCGGGTCATTTTCATGTGACTAGCAATATTTATTTGGATCCAAAAAATAAGAACCCACGTATTCTAGAGGTTGTGACATATATATATATATATATATATATATATATATATATATATATATATATATATATATATAACACTGTACAGAGAGTACATACAGTACATCAAAAATAAACCCACATTCATAAATAATGAATAAAATATCAAACAGACCATGTCTGTCACAATTCCAACAGAACTATCCTCCAGACCCGTCTCATCCCTCCCTCTGATGCTGTCCTTCATAGCACGCCTTCATCTGAGTTATTTACCCAGCCTGTTCTGCATTCATGTACTGTATATCATTTGGTAAAATGTGTGCCTATACTTAACTTTTGTGTGGTTTTCGGGTCTGTGGGACCCATTTTCTATGTTTAGTAAAATAAAAATTATACAGTTAATATTTTTTTCAACCTGAGACTCATTGGCTCATTTTCTGTGAAGAACGTAAAATAACACATTTTCATTGAACACTGTGCCCCCCCCCCTACACATATTTATTACATATGTGGTGATCGGGGCTAATAAAAGTGTGGAAAAGTGTGTGTGTGTGTGTGTAGGTGAAAACAAGTAAAAATGAAATTAAATGGTTTGCACGTGAGCCTTCACTCTGTCTTCCTCCTCCTTGGGCCTGCTGTTTCAACATGTCACCCAGAACCTGTCTGTCTCCCTGCCTGTCTGTCTGTCTCCCTGCCTGCCTGTCTGTCTGTCTCCCTGCCTGTCTCCCGCTTTTCTCGCAATCTTTACCGTTTGTAGTGCGTGAAACTACACAATGTCTTGCTGGAACATGCACAATGTTTTTACAATACATTTGATACATTGTAAAGAAAAGCAGTATTTTCCCACACTCTACCCCAGCCACGTACAAATTAGGGGAGGGACACAACAATTAAATAGCTTTGCATGTGTGGCTCCTTACCCCAATCAGTATGGCAAAAAATAATCTCTGCTTAAAGGGCCATACAAATAATTTTTGCAGAGAGAGAAGCGAGTGTGGAAGGAGAGTCTTCCTCTTTGGAAGACAAAGATTTTCCAGAATATGAGGATAATGTCTCTGTCAATTCGGTGTCTGACAATGAGTTAGAAGAAGGAGGATGAGATTGACCCTCACCCAGCCTGTCAGCAACCAGCCCCAGTACCAGCCTGTCAGCAGCCAGCCCCAGTACCAGCCTGTCAGCAGCCAGCCCCAGTACCAGCCCTTCAGCAGCCAGCCCCAGTACCAGCCTGTCAGCAACCAGCCCCAGTACCAGCCCTTCAGCAGCCAGCCCCAATACCAGCCTGTCAGCAGCCAGCCCCAGGACCAGCTTGTCAGCAACCAGCTCATCAGCAGCCTACAGGAGGAGAATATGGATGTGAAAATATGGTGAAATTGAATGGTCTTCTTGTCCAAGAAATGAGCCACCCGCGTGGCTGCCAATGTGATAAGGATGCAACCAGGGCCGATGCAGATGGAGATTACTCATGTACAGGACATTAAGTTTTCCCAGACACCATCCAGAAAATACTTCTGGACTGCACTAATTTGGAGGGAATGCGCATTTTTGGAGAGATATGGAAAGAAATGGAACAAACACATTTACATGCATACATGCTGGTGTTTTCAGATCCACAGAATCCCTGTGGAATACAGAAACTGGCAGATAACTTTTCTGTGCAACAATGTAACTGGAAAACGTCCATTATTTCCAACACAACCGAGACACCAGACCAGCTCGGCGGCAGAGAGACCAGCTAGCTGCAATCAGGTCAGTGTGGGACAAGTGGGTGGACCACCTTCCACTGTTTACAACCCTGGTCAAAATGTTAATGTTGATGAGCAGCTTATGCCATTTAGGGGCCGCTGCCCCTTCAGGCAGTACATACCGTCTAAACCCGCATAATATGGAATCAAGATCTGGGCTGCCTGTGATGCTGCTTCCTCATATGCGTGGATCTTGTAATTGTATACGTGGAAGCCAGATGGAGGAGCCCCTGAGAAGAACCAAGGGATGCAGGTTGTCCTGGACGTGACACAGGGACTCCGTGGCCACAACATCACATGCGGTAACTTTTTCACTCGCACAAGCTGGGACAGGAGCTCCTCAAGAAGAATCTAGAAACAATATGAAAAAACAAGCCAGAGCTCCCACCTCAGCTGTTGAATACATGGAACAAGCCTATCAATTCCTCTAGTGTTCATGGCCAACACATCCCCAGTTTCTTACGTGCCAAAGAAAGGCAAACAATTGGAATTTATGAGTACGCTGCATAGGGATGGGAAAATGTATGGTCAGGAACATCAAAAAACAGATATCATAATGGATTACAATGCCACAACTTTTTGTGGTGGACAATTTAGACAAGCTGGCTACAGCTGCAATAGAAGAACCCTACGCTGGCATCTTGTGATATTCTTCTATATCTTGGACATCTCGGCGTATAATACATTTGTCATCTGGATGGCGTTGAACCCAGATTGGAACAGAAGAAAGCTCCAGAGGAGACAACTCTTTCTTCAGGAGCTGGACAAGGCATTGGTAAAGGCCTCAAATCCAGAGGAGGCAACATATCCCAAGGACCCCAGCTTCTGCAGCCATCGTTCGGAGGATTCAGGAGGATAATGCTGGTGCCCCATTCGCCCGACCCACAAAACCAACAACTCCAATACCGGAAGTAAGTGTGAGTGATGTTGTTGTTGTTGTTGTTGTTGTTGTTGTTGTTGTGTGTGTGTGTGTGAATCCTGACTAGAACCCCAAAAAAATATCATATTACTCCAGTGCTAGCCTCCCTACACTGTCTTCCTGTCAAGGCAAGGACTGATTTCAAGGTTTTACTGCTAACCTACAAAGCATTACATGGGCTTGCTCCTACCTATATTTCTGATTTGGTCCTGCCGTACATGCCTACACGTACGCTACGGTCACAAGACGCAGGCCTCCTAATTGTCCCTAGAATTTCTAAGCAAACAGCTGGAGGCAGGGCTTTCTCCTATAGAGCTCAATTTTTATGGAACGGTCTGCCTACCCATGTAAGAGACGCAAACTCGGTCTCAACCTTTAAGCCTTTACTGAAGACTCATCTCTTCAGTGGGTCATATGATTGAGTGTAGTCTGGCCCAGGAGTGTGAAGGTGAACGGAAAGACTCTCGAGCAACGAACCGCCCTTCCTGTCTCTGCCTGGCCGGTTCCCCTCTTTCCACTGGGATTCTCTGCCTCTAGCCCTATTACAGGGGCTGAGTCACTGGCTTACTGGTGCTCTTTCATGCCGTCCCTAGGAGGGGTGCGTCACTTGAGTGGGTTGAGTCACTGATGTGATCTTCCTGTCTGGGTTGGCGCCCCCCTTGGGTTGTGCCATGGCAGAGATCTTTGTGGGCTATACTCGGCCTTGTCTCAGGATGGTAAGTTGGTGGTTGAAGATATCCCTCTAGTGGTGTGGGGGCTGTGCTTTGGCAAAGTGGGTGGGGTTATATCCTTCCTGTTTGGACCTGTCCGGGGGTGTCCTCGGATGGGGCCACAGTGTCTCCTGACCCCTCCTGTCTCAGCCTCCAGTATTTTTGCTGCAGTAGTTTATGTGTCGGGGGGCTAGGGTCAGTTTGTTATATCTGGAGTACTTTTCCTGTCCTATCCGGTGTCCTGTGTGAATTTAAGTATGCTCTCTCTAATTCTCTCTTTCTCTCTTTCTTTCTCTCTCTCGGAGGACCTGAGCCCTAGGACCATGCCTCAGGACTACCTGGCATGATGACTCCTTGCTGTCCCCAGTCCACCTGGCCATGCTGCTGCTCCAGTTTCAACTGTTCTGCCTGTCATTATTATTATTTGACCATGCTGGTCATTTATGAACATTTGAACATCTTGGCCATGTTCTGTTATAATCTCCACCCGGCACAGCCAGAAGAGGACTGGCCACCCCACATAGCCTGGTTCCTCTCTAGGTTTCATCCTAGGTTTTGGCATTTCTATGGAGTTTTTCCTAGCCACCGTGCTTCTACACCTCCATTGCTTGCTGTTTGGGGTTTTAGGCTGGGTTTCTGTACAGCATTTTGAGATATCAGCTGATGTACGAAGGGCTATAAAAATACATTTGATTTGATTTTGATTTGTGTGTGTGTGTGTGTGTGTGTGTGTGTGTGTGTGTGTGTGTGTGTGTGTGTGTGTGTGTGTGTGTGTGTGTGTGTAACTGTTGTTGAGTCCGGCACCTCGGACTCACATTATAAACACATGGAGGCCATTGAGGGCAAAGACAGACACTTTTCATCCAAAAACAAATAGCTTAAATGACTGATTAATGGAGTATTAATTGAGTATTTTTGAAATCCGATGATGAGTTAATAGAAGAAACCAGCCTAGCTGATGCAATTCTCCTGATTCATGACCACTTTTCTTCTCTGGCCTCCATTGATTTAGTCACCCTAATTCTGGCCATCCTACAAGGGTAAAAGGTAAGGGTAAGAG
Source organism: Oncorhynchus mykiss (assembly GCF_057628025.1). Lineage (NCBI taxonomy): Eukaryota > Metazoa > Chordata > Actinopteri > Salmoniformes > Salmonidae > Oncorhynchus > Oncorhynchus mykiss. Next base: position 9,440,145 of record NC_143037.1, on the reverse strand, counting down.
GTATTTTGGACATAAAATAATCTTTATGGAACAAAAGGAACATTTATTGTGTAACTGAGAGTCTCGTGAGTGAAAACATCCGAAGATCATCAAAGGTAAGCAATTTATTTGATTGCTTTTCTGATTTTCGTGTCCAAGCTACTTT